>NC_071087.1:5795691-6023191 GCF_027358695.1 Spea bombifrons | reverse complement strand
CTAGTATTTAACCCTTCCCATCCGCGGATTACACGAGCAGGTACATAGGAAGGACCCCCGTCATACTTACGCTGACAGTTCCCTCCGTTGGTTGGGTCGCCGTAGAATCCCGATATGCAGTTTTCGCAGTTTTTGCCCGTCGTTAGGTTTTCGCACTTCTCGCATATGCTTTCGTTGATGCATTTACTGTGCCCGTTACACTGACACGCTGGGAAAGAGGGAGGCCGTGTTATTCCTGCAAGCTCCACACAACCTTCCACAGACTTTGATGCCGCTCGCCAATGCCTGGCGTGGCCAAACTACTCCCATTTACCCAGCCAGACACCCTGACTAATGGAAGTCTATGGAGGAACGGACTTCATTAGCATTGCCATAAAGCAGCAGCTCAGTGTGGTGTTTGAGCCGGGAAAGTCACCCAAAATACCACATGACTGACAGTATCTAACTAAGTGTGTAACTGGTGCAGGAATCAGGACAGATAATGGTGATAAATGGGGTCCATGCCATAGACGCTACATAAATTACAAAATAGTACTTATGTATTAGGCAGGAAAAAAATACTTGGTTTATTCCAAAAGATTAATAAGTTATCGCCATAAGCAATAGGGGGGCTTTGAAATCTAGACGCAAACGTAACGGGACGGAGAGGGGGTTGGGATTCAGGACAAGCAGCGGTACCGGCAGGACTTGGTTTACCTGGACAGTGGATGAAAGACCAGTTGTAGTTATTTTCCGCCGGGCACATGCTGACGTTCAGGACCGGCTCCTGGTACGTATACTTTGCCACGGGGCTGCTGGGCACCATCATCGGGCCCCGGTAAGACGCCTCCATGCACTGGCCTTTGCCCGTGTTACTGGGGTCCGTACACCAGCCGCATCCGGGCTGCTCCAGGCACTGGGCGCACGTCCGGTAACCCGAGCAGTTCTCCGCTGCAAGGGCAACAAAGACTCGTTGGAACACGGAACACGTTAGCATCGTGTGATGCATACACAGACTGCTAGAATTAACCCTTACTGGGATGGGGTACCAACGAGGAGCGGCAGACGTACTCCTTGCTAAAGCCGCTTGGTACTTACAGGCACCGTCTCCCCGTCTTATCCCTCATCTAAACGCCACATTAAGTCTGTCCGCCAATGAACTCCCATAGAGACTCCGCTGGAAAGCTATTCCAGGTATCCACAACCCTCTCGGCTATATATAACAAAAAACTCTTTCGTGGGTGTCCTCTTGTTCTAGACTCTCGCCCTTCGGCAGAGGGAACAGGGAGGCACGCAAGACATAAGAAAATATTCACGCCGCTGCATCCTCGTGGCAGTGATTAATGAAAAGAGCCGAGTGAGCGGGGGCTTCCCGTGGCCTGCGGCTCTATACAACGTACGTGGGCAGTTGCTCATCGTGTACCACTCCATGCACTGCCCGTAGGGGTAGGAGGCCACGTAGGCGCTGGAATCCACGCACTGCTTCATGTTGCTGCACCACATGCACTCCGAGCTGGCGCTGGTGCACTCGCCGCACTGGGTCCTGGAGGCGCACGGGGTCCGGCACTGCTTGGCGCTGTGATTGGCTAGATGGGAGCAATCAAGAGGGGAAACCGGGTGAATTCATTGGTTAAGCAACACAAGCAGCTAGGTCTATTTAAACTAACAGGACCGGCTATAAATAAGGATTCTCCCAGTAACAGAAGCAGAGAACTTCTTCCTCCCCAAATTGAAGGGATGGTTTAGGTGTAGCAGCCAACCACACGCCAATGTTCGCAGACTTAAATACACAGGAGTGTCTCACTCATTAAACGTGTTTTCCCCATAATTGATCTGCATGTATGCCGCCATTTTCTCCCAAGAAGCCCCTCCCACCTGCTTCCTGTCTCAGGAAGCGGACACACAGCATACAAACGCACCTTGCCGCTCGCAGACGCTTCCGTTGATTTGTTGGATGCAGCTGGCGGCTTTGAGCCCCGTCGTGGACGGTTCGGCGAGGTACCCGCAGAACCCGGCGCCGCTCGGCTCCCCCGCTTGCCACTGCAGGGTGGTGTTGGTGAAGGGAGACATGTCCTCCCAGCACCAGTAGGACACGTTGATCTGCCTGACGCCGACCCAGGGGGTGAGGTTGCTCTTCGGCTAACGTGGCAAACAAAAGAGGCAAGGTGAAAACGGCAAGACGGGCCGGGGAATTAAACAGACTGTGCTCCCCTCCCAAAATCAACTACCACAGATTTTAATGGGGGCTCTAATACAGACAGAATCTGCCTGCAGATCCCTAGGGTTAGGGCGGCTGGAGCATCCCTTTTTAACTTGCCCGCCGCCATAGAATGAGGCTGGAAGAAGAGTTGCCCCCGCACGGGGTATTACCTGCATTTTCTGCAGCTGCTTCACTACGAAGTCCACTTTGTTCTGCGTGGTGAGCGAGGCCAGCACGGAGTTGTGGCACACCTGCTTGGATCTGTCGTAGTTATGCTTGGCGTCGTTGATTGTCATGCAGAACCCGTCGACCAGATGCCAGCCGACGCCACAGATACTTTCTGCCATCAGACACAAAAACATAATAATCACCAGCCTAACAAATTATTCCGCAGCTAAATATATAACTCAATTCCTTATAGCCAGCTGGGGCCGGTCGTGGAGCAGATACCAGAGGAACAAGCAGAGGAACGTTAGGACAAGAGGTCACAATGTAAAACTAGGCTTAGATGTAATTCAAGTGCAACAGCCTCCCAGCAGAGGTGGTAGAAGGAAATACAGTGAGGGTATTAAGCATGCATGGGACAGACATACGGCTCCTGAATCTAAGACGAGACCAACGACTAAGGTTTGAGTCTTTAAAGCAGGAGAAACGGCAGACTAGATTATCCCTCCCACTCCTGTGTTCCAATGGCCCTTTCTCACTCCCATCACTCCTGTGTTCCAATAGCCCTTTCTCACTCCCATCACTCCTGTGTTCCAGTGGCCCTTTATCACTCCCATCACTCCTGTGTTCCAGTGGCCCTTTATCACTCCCATCACTCCTGTGTTCCAGCGGCCCTTTCTCACTCCCATCACTCCTGTGTTCCAATGGCCCTTTATCACTCCCATCACTCCTGTGCTCCAATGGCCCTTTTCTCACGCCCATCACTCCTGTGTTCCAATGGCCCTTTATCACTCCCATCACTCCTGTGTTCCAATGACCCTTTATCACTCCCATCACTCCTGTGTTCCAATGACCCTTTATCACTCCCATCACTCCTGTGTTCCAATGACACGTTGTGATCTCTGATCCAAGTTTACGTTTAAAAGAGTAATGGATGGTTAGAAAACCCCAGATCTGTGCCACCGTCTCCCTGCCCTCTCCACCAACGGCTTCCGTGCCCTGGTCTCCTTTCCCGCAGTTCCACCTTTTTTTGCCTCTGTCTTCTTTCTTCATCTGCTTCTCTCCGGTGACCAGGACTCCCGGAGTACTTGTGCAAAAGGGCGGGGCCTCCGTGCACCATAAGGAGGGGTGTGTCCCCGAGACTCCACCCTTTGGCACAAGTACCTGAATAACGGAGCGGATACCGCTGAGGAGCAGAAAAGGAATGAAAACTGAAGAACAGAAGCGGAGCTGCTGGAGACACAGAGAAGCGGAGAAGGTAGGGGGTGAGAGTGAAGCTGGACCCCCCCATATGACTGTCTTATATTCAGGCCGCTTAACTCCGTAACTCCCGCTGGAAGAGTTTAACCCTTGCAGTTCTATGCGCTACCTGGCAGCACGATGCACTCCTGGTTCCGGGGTTCCCACTGGCAGTTCTGATCCATGGCACAGCTCTTGCAGCTGGTCTTCTTATTACAGGAATAGCCCGGGTTATTCTTGGGACACTGTTCATACGACGCGACAAAACCCTGCACGAAAACAGAACGTCAGAAGGGATTTGACACCGTACAGGAGGAGAAACGCAAGAACAAGCCAGAATCTGAAACTGGAGAGTCAGAGGCTGAGAGGCAATGCAAGGAACTTAACTGAGAGGGTGGCAGATAAGTGGAACAGCCTCCCAGTAGAAGTGGTAAAGGGTAATACAGCAAGGGTATTTAAACATGCATGGGATAGGAATATGACTGATTAAGGTTTGAGTCTTTACAGCAAGAGAAACTGGTGACTAGATGGGGGCCGGAGGGGCCGATCTGCCGTCACATTCTACATTTCTAATATCCGCCTTGATATGCGGTGATATAAAGCTGTCTCACTAATCGTCAGATGAGCGCACTATAACCAATAACTAATCACTAACTATATAATGTGCAGCGGATATGACAAAGCCGGAGTTAATAGCTGAGCAAGAAAATTACTTTTCTACTTTTGATTTCGTGGTTAATAAAACCGAGGCATTCTAAACAAAAGTCTGGAGTTATTTTAAACAATTTAAAGGGAAATTACTCGCAATCCGCAGCCATTTCAATGGACACAAAACTGCAAAAGGCAGACACACACACACACATATATATATATATATACCCGATCACCTGAGTCCTGCGCCAGTGATAAAAAGAAAACAAAAAAAACACACACACAAAACTAGATAAAGAAAGTACTAAATGTTTGAATTTTAGGGATGTTAAATTCCTAGAAGAAGAAGAAAAAAAAAAAAAACTACCGAAGCTAACATTAAGATGTTTCCATTCCAGTGCCGGCGCTTCCTACTGACCTGTCCGGTTGTGCAGTTGTGGGTAGCCAAGATGCACTGATCCGTGCACCAGCGGCAGCCATTGGTGTTCACGGTGCAGCTCGAGCAGTCCGTGTACTGATCACACTTCTCAGTATCTGCATCTGCAACACCTGAAATCTCCAAAACATCAATTATACTCTCAAAAACTACAGCACAAAAAAAATGTATATATATATATATATATATATATATATATATATATATAAAAAAAGGGGGGGCTTTGAATTTATGAATAAATCAGATTTAATACAGAAATTCCAGGGGGTGGGGGGGGGCACATACGTGATTTAGTGGGGCAGCGAGACAGGCTGGATTTCTCCTGCTCGGGGGTGGCGGTCTCCCACGGGCCACACGTGGACGAGCTGCTGTTCCAGACGCATCGGATTCCAGGACCGGCTTCCAGACAAGACGCGTTGGCGGTGAAAGCCTCGCAGGTCTCCGAGGTGAACGTCAGAACGTCGCTCAGGAGGAGGCTGTTAAACCCGCCGAACACGTACATCGAGCTAAAAAAACAAACAAAGGGGGGGGGTCGTCGGATGACAAAATAATCACCATCAGCAAGACCAAAATTAAAACAATTAAAATGTTTTAATTTATTTTAATATTTAAAAAACATGGCGGCACACGAAGTAAATTCTGTCGGTTCCTCTTACCCGTTGCTGAGTACTGCTGTGTGACCGAAGCGGTTGACGTCGTGGTGAAGGTTTGGACGCGGCAGCACCGACCAGTGATCGCAAGCTAATAAAAAATAAATTAAAAAAAAATAAAAAAAATGCGTAGCTTTAAAATTAACCATTTAGTTTGTTTTCGGAACGGAGAGAAATGTATTTCTCCGAGACCAAAAACTACCCGTAGTTCATGCTACGGTGACATGGCTGGTCATGTGACCTATAAATCACGTTGCTCGCGACCCAAGGACGTATGTCGCCGGCGGTTATTCTGTAGCCGCTTATGGGGGGGTTCTGGCGGTCCGATGTACTCTGCCTGCTTTCAGGTCCTCACCGATGTCATACGCCATGAAGTCCGCGGAGAAGCATTTTGCCCCGTGGCTCATCGACGTGTCGTTGTGAGTGTTGCCGCCGAACACGAGCATGGTGCCGCTGACAATGACGGCTGTGTGCAGGTAGCGGAAAAAATGGCTGTCTTTCAAGATGGTCCTGAAAATGGAGGAAATCAAATAAGTAATCCACGCAACCGCGGGAAGCTCAGAAGACGACAGAGCTGGACCACTGGTGTCCCCCCACACCTGGTATTGCCCCCAACCCCATCACAGGAGATCATCGCTCACCACATGCGAGTGTCCACTTCGTATTTGTACAAGTCGTCGGCGAGGCGGAACTTGTTGGCGCTGAAAGCCTTGTAGCCGCCGTGTATGTAAACGGCCCTCGTCTTCTCGTCGTAAACGCTGCTGTGGCCGTAGCCTCCTTGCACAAGGGCGCCCTCGGTGGCCACGCTCTCCCATTTATTCCTCTCTGTTGAGAAAGGCAACAAAGAAAAAGAGTTTTGTACCAAAAACTGCTGGAGAACGACGGCTCCTAGGAAAAGTAACCGATCTTTATCTGCCGACCGGCAAGCCAGGTAACTTTTCCCATAGCCCCGTGTTCCCAGGGGTGAGTTAAAGAGAGGGCCGCGTCTCTTGTACCGCCCAGGCGCAATCACACTCCTATCATGCCCAGGTTACAGCATGTACTGGTTGCCTGGGCATGATAAGAGTATGATTGCTGTTAATCTATATATATATATATATATATATATAGATAGATTTTTTTTGTCAATTTTGTTTTTTTTTTTATAAGGGGGGGTTAGACTTCGGACAAGTAATATATATAATATATATCTATAGAGGTCTGGATTGGAGCGCCGGTTATTACATACAGGTGCGTTATTGCTTACCTATGTCGTATTGTTGGATGCTGCTGATATAGCCATAGAGAGGACAGTGACCAAAGAACACAAGCATAACAGGGCTGCCGTCCCGCAGGGTAACAATGTGGGTTGAGTGGCCCACCACCGCGTACTGATCCTTGGCCTTGGGGAACATCTGCACCCAAGACTGGTTGTGAATATGAAGCACCCACAGCTGGTTGGTGACGTTGCCCGTGGCGTCGATCTTCCCTCCGTACATGTACAACTTTTCCTAGAGAGACAGGATTCCCTTTCAGAACGACGTCCCCAAACAGTCAACAAGTTATCGTTAATCGCGCGGTCAGCGACGAGAGCCACGGAGAGCGTGCGCTGACTAAACGGCGCGATACGTTAATGCAGCGCTCCGGTACCTGGTGCAAAGCAAGCGAGTGTCCGTATCGTACGACCACCGAGTTCACGGAGCTGTTGAGCGCCAGCCACTCGCGGGAAGTCAGGTCATACCTGTGTGCAAACATATTAATAGTTATTGCAGGTTACAGGGCAATCAGGGGTACGGAGGAGGGTGGAAAAAGGTCAGATACCGTTGCTGTGTTTGGTAGAGGTATCGGCCTCTGTCGTTTAGGGCCACAGGGCTCCCAGACACTATCAGGACCTTTAAAGGGCATGGTTTCCACGTTAAAGACCCCGTTAAAGAGCCCGTCCCCTAACAGCCGGGGAGCTGTCCGTACGGCGGATAGTAAGAGGATTTCATCGCGTATTTACGCGGCAGGGGCATAAACTGGGAGTTAGACATCTCTTCGATCATCGTCTGCATTACGAAGGCAAACTCCAGAGTTTCCCCTCGCTGGCCCTGTATAATGTGTATTTAAACCACGGGGGTGACATTCAAAACCTGCCCATTCCAACTCCGCATTACACGGGGCCAGCTCAGCGGTTCCTGCAAGAGAAGCTCACCGGAGTGGGCCATTCATAATGGGGAAGGAAGCCCTTTAAGGGTACAAAGCAGCCACGCTATGCAGGGGCAATTAATTAAACCCCCCCTGCCCGGGAATAAAAACTCATGTGGTTCTCACGCCATAACCATCTGGTAGTCGGAATGGTTGAACATGTATCCTCCCACGATCCACATCACATCGTTCACCGCCACGGCTTTGTGAGACGCTCTGGCCAGCTTGGGGATGGAGTACTCCTCGCGGGTCCAGAAGGACTCATTGGCCGGTACCGGGACCGAACAACCGGGTCCTGAGGAACAGATCCAATAAACGGCAGGAAGGTTAAGACAGGAAAGAGACGACAACGACGATGATGATGATAATACAAACAGTAGACACGAGACCCCGCGCCATCCACGCGTAACACGATCAACCCAACGATGCAACGGAACACAAGCGTAGCGAAGAAAGACTACGTCGCGGGTCACCTACTGCTTTGGACCTCGTGACATTTCTATACCTGCGCGGGACATTAGGCGACCATCAGCCTTAAAAAGCAAGGGGCGCCTCGTTATCCTCAGACCGGCCCTGCTGGACAGGTCGTGTTTCACGAAGCAAAAAATATACGCGGAACGCGGGCTCCCCTTTAAATTTACCGGGGCAGAAAAACACCCGCTTTCGTGTTACGCCCCGCGTCTAAACACAGCAGCTCATTTGCATACAGGGTCACCCCGCTCCCAACAGATTAAAGAACACTGGAGCATCGACGGGATCGGTTGCCATGGTGACTGCTGACACTTTTCATCAGAACTGCTTCTCACACACAATCGCCCTTTTCCTTGAGGGTCCCGACAACGAACATAAGAGGCGAAACTAAGATGCACGCAGGACAGGCAGAGTATTACCTTATACCTGCCAACTGTCCCTACTTAGGATGTCCATTCCCTCTTTGGGGCAAATCCCCTGTGTTCCTTCATCCTCCTCAGTCAGCCAGGGGCATTTGCAAGAAGGACGCTTCAGAATATTACAGGGACTACCCAGCTTTCGTATACATGACACATACATCCATATAAATATACACACGTATATACATACATATATACATATATAATAAACTCACCCTGCCAGCCGGCGTGACACGCGCACTCCTTGGCGCCGTTGGGGTTGCAGACCCCGCGCTCGGGCTGGCCGCAGTGGTCCACGCAGTACGGGATATCGCAGGCCTCCCCCTTCCAGAAGTCGGCACAGTCGCAGGACACGCCGCTGCTGTTGCCGCGCACGCACTGCCCCCGGCCTGAGCAGTTGTTGGGGCAAACATCGATGCTAAAAAAAAAAAAACAGGACACACTTCAAGAGGTCTGGCAGCAGCACATTCGGGACTAAGGTGACTAGCCCCTGGGGGCATCCCCTGTACCACTTTACTGGGCGGCAGATCTCCCTGTATTAGAGACTTCATCCACAGAGCTCCTGCGCTGCATCGCTGTCAGTCAGTGATATTCAGCTGGCTCTCTGTGCTACAACACCACACTGAGCAGATGCTTTATGGCGATGCTAATGAAGTCCGTTCCTCTATAGACTTTAATTAGTCAGTGTCTTGCTGCGTGATTAAGACTGAGGCATTCTATTATTTCCCACAGGCGGTATGATAAGGAGTTGGGGGGTTGTCTAGTACATTTGGGTCAGATAGAGGGAGAACTCATACAAATGGCTGATATGCAGCTGCCTAAAAAAATATTATGGGGCAAAAACTAGAACTGGGGTAAAAAAAAGTCCACCGTTTTAAAGCGATCACTCTTAAGGCGCAGCGGCGGCTGCGCATGGACTACCTCCAGATCTCCGTCCATGCAGATGTCTGGCCGCTGCCGGGGCTCTTACTTGTAACTGATGTTGAAGCCGGTGAGGTTGTATGCGGCGTCACTGAAGAAATGCAGCAGGGCATACCCTGACGTCACCGCCACCTCCGGGACAGACTCGTTGCCTTCTTTCTCCGGAACAATAAGCCCGCTGAGAAGGGAAACAGCCAAAAAAACCATCGGGTAAACGGTGCGCACTCTGCAGAATCCCCCCCCTGTATTTACAGACCCCACAAACATTAAAAGGGGCCGCGCAGCCATCATACGCATTAAAGCGCACACGACTGCAGCGCCCCTTTAAAGAGCAATAAATGCCTTCATTCATTAACCCTTTACACGCAGCAAAGGAGATTCCTCGTTGCATTAGATTAAAAATGTCCGGGATCCCGTAGGGCTCTGATTCCCGTGTATTATATCATACAGCGTGTCCGAAGAGCAGACCCAAGTGTTCCCAAAAGCTTGCAATCTAACACAATTCCGTTAGCCATCATCGCCGATAACTCGCTTAATCTGCGGACACGAGATACACGCGGCCGCTGCACAAGATCCACTAATCCCCCGGGACGCCCCCCCCCCGACGACGTCGTCTCCGCTCCAGATACTAATACAAAATAAATCCCCGATCGGTGGAGAAGATTAACGAAAGACGCGCTCAGCGTGAAACTCGTTCCGGACCCCGTCTTATTCTGTGCTAACGATGTCTGCGAGGCGCTTACGACGGTCTGGAGTCGGCATGAATTGCTAATTCATACGCAGCGCGGCCAAGAGGAAACGCGTTCCCTGCTAATGAATGAAAACAGAAACAAAATCGGGGCATTATTGGAATAAATCAGACCGTGCTGGCGGGGGAAAGCCGAGGGCGCTCAAGCAGATACTGTCACGCAGAGTTACAATATGTCAACGAGCCGGACTCTGCCAACACCCTACCACCCCCCGCCCCCAGGCTCAAGGGGGTTATTTACTAAGTCCCAAAAGCCGTCTGCAGAGCCTCTATCCCCTGCAAGGCACTGAAACAGAGGGGAATCCGGCCCATGAGAGGCACACGCCGGGCATCACGCCAGCACGAAACCAGCACAAGAGAGCTGCAGCTTCTCCTAAAGGTATGTGCCCCGCCCCCCATCATAGAGGTTAAAGGTCACAACGCACTTTAACATGCATTCTTAATTGGCGAGGCTGCCCCTGTAACTGCATTCACAGACATGTATAATAATATATATAAATATAATAAGACTCCTCTCACCTGAAGGCGGCTGCCAGCGGGGCGTAGACGGAGTCCCCGTCGTAGACGTAGAGGTGGTCCCAGCTGCACTCCGTCGCGAAGTGATTGAAACGAAGACGCAGGACTGTGTTTGGTCTGGAAAAGGCGGAAAACGGAGGGAATATATTAAAAAACGTACGTTTTAAGACTATTTCATTGGCATTAAGAGTTGATTTATTTCGGGAAGCTGTAAATCTGAACTCTATATCGGGATGGCGGGATGATATTAAGCGAGGGCAGATTCCGGGGTTCCAGCCGCACGCGTATGTCTTTCTCAGTGTACATGCGCGACGCTGCAGCCCCTTCCCGTGCATCCGAACACACGTGGCTTTATTCCCACGGAAGAGCCGATAACACACGGAGATCTATGTAATCGCATGTGCTTTACCACACGGGGATGACATTTAAAGAAAACACGCTATCTCTGTGTACATATTCCGGGGCAAACACCGCGCTAGCGGCTCAAAGTCTAACGGGGATCAGAGATTAGAGTCGGGCAGCGCATGTTCCCCGTTACGTCATCACATGTTTATTTTAATCAGAAAGGTTCCAAAGAGAACCAAAACGTCCCCCGCAGGTTCCGGAAGGACGTGAGACACGGCACCGACAACTAAACCCAGCCGCCACAATCACGTTAACGCGGCCGGGAGGAACATTTATACTTCCGGGTTGTACCATTTGCAGACGTAAAGGGGGGTTCTGCAGAATCCCACCCCCCCATGTAGATTTGGGATTGGAGTGCTTTCCTGCCAATGATTGGCTGATTCAAGAAGCCAATCAGTGGCAAGAACTAACAGAGGAGGGAAGCTACACTGGGGGCAGGGAGAGACGTAGAGACTCTAAAGTGGTCACTCACCTCCCTTCGATGAGCCACGTGCACTTAGTTTTATATTTGTAGTTTCCGGGGCCGTCGGTCACGAACCCCGAAGGTCCGGTCAACCTGTAAGAGAGGAAAGCGGCAGATCAGACGCAGCAATCACACGCGGAGCGTACCATTCTTATCACGCACGCCGGTACCCGCGTAACATTACATGTACCCATCACCAGTGACTGTACCCGCACAGCACCGAATACACCGACATCCTGAAAACCCCAAAAACAACCCTCACCCCCCCACACACACACCGGCCGGGGGAGAGGGCGAGCAACAATAAAGCAAAAAAAAAAAAAAAAAAAAAGAGGTTTTGGGGTTTTTGCTAATAGGGACATTCAGCCCTTTTCCCTGTTTCTATCCCAGCAGCACACCGGGGGTTAAAGTCAGACTGGGTTTAGCTGTGCTGATACTGGTAAGCAGCGCGAATCACCAGTCTGCCCCGACAGCGAGATACCCCAAAATAATACCCCATCTGTCACGTTCCCGTCCCTACATTATTCCTCATGCCTTTTACACGGTGTATTCCCCCACTCGCCCTCCCACGCTCGCACCCACCGGGTGTGAAACCATGATTTACGTACAAGAAGAAAAAAAAAAAAAAAAAAAAAAAAAAAAAAACCCCTTATCATGCAATATATTAATCGGGGGGGTGTTAATTATATTTTATATTAGGATTTTCTTATGTGACCTAACGCAAAGCACAGAACACAATAAAACTTTACAACTCATATTTGAAAAATGCAGTATTCTTTACTAAACATATTATAACAGGGAGGAAATATGAAAAGTGTGCAAAACGCATAATAAAAAAAAAAAGAAAAAACTATCTCCATTTTTTTTTATTATTTCTCCTATAAAAAAACTTCTAGAAAATGTATCACTAAAAAAAAAAAAAAAATCAAAGCAGCCATAAAAATATAATATGGCAATATTAAACACACAATTTATATATATACACACACACACACACACACACACACTCCCATCAACAACAAAAAAAGTAAATGAAAAAAAGGGGGGGTTTATATAAAGTAAATATCACGGCTATTACTGCGTTTGCAAGATATTAACACAAAAGCACCGATACATACAGGGAGGCCGCACAGCGCAGAGCATATGGTCCAGCAGCCGCAGCCAATCACGGCTCGCCAGTAATTTCATCATCAGCGTTAGAATAATTGGTCATGACTGGCGGAGCAAAGCGGCTTAAAAGCACAATCCACTCTCACCGAGCAGCACAGAAACTTCCATAGCAGCGGTAACGAAAGGAGCTTTCACTTCACAGAGGAGGAGGTAGTAGATTCATGGAACAGCCTTCCAGCAGAAGTGCTTGGGGCCAATACAGTGGGGGGGATTTTTTCTTCATTCCTTATATTCTCTACATTACCGATTTTCTATACATATAAACGTCAAAAATCCTTAACAGGCGACAAGCAATTTATTACACAAAACCATATACTCTGACTGTAACAAGACATTTGTTTTAATTCAAAAACCGACAGCTCCTGTCAAAAAGTAATTGTGAATTTATTAAAAACCACACAGCCTTAACCTGCGGGAAAAAAAAACCACGTCACACGCAACGCGCGAGTGTGGAACCAGAAATTATTTTTCTGTGTTTTTATTCTGTTTCTGAGATCATTGTGGGGGGGGATCATTTTTTATCAATATTTTCTCATTTTTTATCATCATTTTTTTTTATTTTTTTAAGTAATTTTTATTATTTGAAGTCCATTCATTCTAAGGGTCTTGGAAAAGCCAGCATTGATATACTACATAAAGAAGGCTCGGCTCACAAGCTTACAATCTAGAGGAACACAGAATGTGGATGACTGGGATTGTCTCATATTATAAAAATTGCTTTTTTTTTTTAAAGTTACCTTATTCAGAATGTAATGAAAAGATACATAAACGTTAAATTTAAATGTTTCCGTATAATTACAATCGGAGCTCATGTTAAAAAAAAGAAAATTTTTTTTTTTTGTTTTTAAAAGCAGCAAAAAGTAGTAAATAAAAAAAAAAAATTTCAATGATATTATTGAAAAGGCTCCAAGCATTCGAACTTTATTTTTTTTTTTTTTTTACAAAAAGTTAGAAATTAGGAAATTAATGTCTCGTTTACCGAATCAACCGAAAAATAAAATAAAATAAAACACACAAAACGTTCCCGCACGTCGCTTTCTAAATCTCTAAAGCAACCTGAGTTTTCTGAAGAAGCTCTTGAGATTCTTAGAGAATTCCGTCTGGGGGGGAATTCCAGACAAACAACTAAAAACACGTCCCGGCCTCGGGGGGTCAGAGAGGAGAACCCCCTGAGTGAAGGGGTTAATCAGCAGATAACGATCAGGCATCATTAACCCCCTGTCTGCCATGCTTTTATTACGGGTTCAGGGCGCGGAGGGAGTCATTCACGTTAATAAACCCCCCGCAGTGCATCTTACGGCCCCCAGGACTACAAGCCAAGCCATTTCAATACAGGGCCGCTTTGTGACGTGCACTGTGAGCATCAGAAGAAGAGACCTCGGAGGTCTCCACCGCAAACAGGATCCGTTTAATGAACACGCAGGAGAGTAACTGACCTCGCAGAACTCTGGAGACCCCCCCCCTCATGTCCGGTATGACCACCAACACGCAAGACAAATACATCACCCTGATCTATGCCAATTACCGCCTCTGCCTAGTGACCGTTTCATTACCCCGGGACTCCTCCGCCAGCAGCCAATGTCTGGAAATAGAACTTAAAAGGAAATCCCCCATTGTTTGTTATTTATCAAAATACTATTGCTTTCTTTTTTATCCCACAGTTATCTCTCTGTTATCTGATCCCCGATCTACTACACACCCCGACTCCTTATCACACTGCCTGTGAGAAAAAGAACGGCTCAGTCTGAATCACCCAGCAGGACTCTGACTAATGAAAGTCTATGGAGGAACGGACTTCATTAGCATCGTCGTAAAGCATCAGCTCAGTGCGGTGTTTGAGAAGGAAAAGACCACAGATTTCCTCTGTACTCGAACTGCAACACATGCCATGTCTTATCATCCTTTGTACTGCGCTACGGAATTTGATGGTGCCATATAAAACAATATATAAACACAATAAAATGATATTAAATGAGGATTTTGCCTGTAGAATCTTAGCTGTTATAGTATTGAGATCGCCGTCTCCACAGCTTCTGTTACCATAGCAATAGCGGGTATACAATAAAGTAATAATTAAACGCCGTCTCGCTCTTTCCTATTGGATAATTTCACGTTCTCTCGGCAAGAGGGTGAAGATTTCATATCGGACATCAGATCTCATGCTTTAAAGTTATATAAATTGCAGATTTTACTTAAGAGAGCGAGTTTAAACGTCCCCGACATAACCTGCCTGGTGGCAGATGGGTCAGAAGTGTGTACAGCACCGCGGAATAGGACGGCACTATATAAAATAGGCAAACAGCAGTTTCAGCTAAGCTTCGTTTAGCGAACCATGCACTGAGAAAACAGCCTCCCAGCAGAAGTGGTAGAGGTACTACAGCCGCAAGGACACGGCTGTCCCTTTAACAGCTCCTGAGGTGGAGCCAAACGCTGGCCAAATATTTAGCTGATAAGCCCCTAAGATAAGGCCATGACATCACAGGGGCCTGGCCTATCACGCGTCAGCACCCGATAACGATACAGCAGAGACACAAGTGATAGAGTACAGTGATCCTCAGATAGCGCCATCGTATTCCGCGGCGCTGTACAAAAGGTAAGCAGAACGTAACAAGTAGTTGAGGCGGGGGGCGGACTCAAGGAATCCGCGGAGGTTAAGAGGGCAGAACGAAGCGGTTTCCAGTATTTTGTTGACGTTTTATTTTTAGGAACTGTTAAGGGCGACTGCTTCACATTCCTGGAATTCGTTCAAAACACGAAAACGTAACGGAAAAAAAAATAAATAAATAAAAAATATATATAAAAAATAATCCAATTCCAATAATAAAATGCATTCATCTCCAGAAAAAAATAAAAAAATCTCTAATTCAAATAAAATGAAACATGATGGAAAATGACACGAGACGTCGTACGGTTTTCCAACACCTCATACAGTATAACAGAGCACATCAGAACGGCACAATTATTCCTCCCCAGGAAGGCTTCCCCCTTTTTGAAGTCGTCGGTTGATTCGGGAAAACTTTGCAGGAGGCATGAAGGCAAGAGACGGCTGCATGTATTACACGCAGCGCCACTAACGGCATTTTATTGTGCATGCGCGTGTAACACGGTGCACACGCCAGAGGCAGACGGTGCATGGGCCGGTTTATATTAAATTCAGAGGGGGGGTTGCGTGAGCTGTAATACGGTATTACATGTGCGGGGGGGGCATCACCCGCGGGGCATTAAAGTGCTGGACTGTCCCTTTAACCCCAACACGGCTGCACGCGGCGCACTAGAGAGCGTTCATGTTTTATTTACACGCGTGATCCCAGAACGACGTCCGGATGTCCCGCGAACAACGCAGCCCTGCCGGAAATCTCCACGACATCGTCACGGATCCGAAGATCAGGGGGAGAAGTAAAAGACACGCAGCATTCTCCGCTTACACGGACAGGAGGTCGCCGAGTACCCGACACGCGAGGCTTTACATCCCGCCTTACATCACGCCGGCTTTCACATATATACGCCTTACATCATGCGCTAATACACACACTATATACCGACACACACGCTAACACACACTATATACTGACACACGCTAACACCATACACACTATATACTGACACACACGCTAACACCATATACTAATACACACACACACATGTTAACATTATATACTGACACACACTCATGCTAATGCTATACTGTAACACACACAGCACCATACATGCTAACACCACACTCTTACACACACTGGCCAACACTATAAATATATGACACACGCACTCTGATGCCGCAGTATACACCCCGACATACGTGACACAACCCCCCCGTCAAGCCACTTCTCTTCTGCCAACGTAATTCCGGCACCCCACGCATAACCCGGTGTCGGATTTCCGATGGCAGCCGTGGCAAGTCTTAATCCTCAGGGCTTTGCAGGACCAGGGGGTAGTCGAGTCCTGGCCTATCCAGCTCACTGTATTAGCCTCTACCACGTCTGCTGTGAGGCTGTTCCACTTATCCACTACCCTATAAGTACAATAAAAGTCCCTTACACTGCATCTAAGCCTCTATATTAAAAGGAATGAAAGCTTCGCCGTCCTGTAACCGAGACGCGATGTCAGAGAGGAGGAGGAATGAAAATATGTTTGTGACCCCGTGTAACGAGCGTAAGCGATCCCCGCGCCGCGCAGGACTTTGGTATGAAGAGTCGTAAACACACCGCAGCGCTTTATAACGGGCGGCGCTCACGGGATTCGAGGGGTTAAAGGAGGGCGACACGCGAAAGGTTCAAAGTCCTGACGCTCGCCTATTCTTATTAAAAAAGTGCAAACAGCTTACACGCCTGTCGCTATCCACACGCAACATGCAAACAGGCGTGTCAATAAAGTTATTCCATTCCCCCCCCGATACCGACAGATTAACCCCTTCATCTGCTAACCGCGGTGCGGCCGACATCTCCGGAACGGAGAATTCCGACAAATTAAATAAACCCCCGGAATCCGCCCCCCCTCCCGGAAACATCCGGAGCGTTTATTAAAGGGGGGGTCCCACTAATTACTAGAACCCGACGCAGCCAATCAGCCGCACGCCGGCCCAGCTCTATCTGTGAGAAGGGGGGCTTATTCACTAAGGAGGGAGCTGTCAGGGAAATCGCGCCTCATTTCCTTCCAGTATTCACTGTTAAGGAACAACACTGGCAGGTTTCTCCAGCAGGTTTCTGAGCTGGCCCTGTATAATGTATAATTCAATGGGTGCAGAGACTACATTATACATTATACAGGGCCGGCCAATCTCAGCTCTCCCTTCTGGTAAAACATAATTTATTATTTTTAATCAGTCATGTGATATTTTGGGTGACTTTCCCGGCTCAAACACCACACTGAGCTGATGCTAATGAAGTCTGTCCATCCATAGGCTTCCATTAGTCACGGAGTCCTTAGGGGTGATTGTGACCGAGCCACTCCATTATTTCCCCCAATCAGTATGATATGGAGCATTTGTCTAACCAGTCCCTCTCGCATCACTCTGTACAATTCGGGGCTGCCTGGGGAATAATATACATACATACATACACCGTGCTCCCAGACCGCCGCGCGCCAGCGTGACATCAGAGTGTAACCGCGTGGAAACGTATCTCTACACGGCACGGAGCGAACGCTCTCCGAAGAGACCGTTTAAAGTCCCCGAGACTCCCGCTATACAGCGCATGTTATAACCCCGAGTCACACTAACACCGGGGACTTTCATACGCATTCCTCCAAACAAAAAAGCATTTCCCTGAAGTAGAAGCTGCAGCGCTGCAGTCTCCCCCCCCTCCGCCACGGTCCGGCAATTCTTGTCACCGATTAGCTGATCTAATTGGCCAGTCAGTGGCAGGATTAACTACGCATTAACACGCGCACGGGGGCCGGGGACGGCCAGGATTCATCACCGGCGCTGCAGCTGCCACCGTTAGCCGGACTACTAGCCATGAAAACCCCCCACCGTACCTGCATTCACCTCATTTACTCCCCACAACAGCAAAGGGAGACGTCCCTAATTTGGGTTTGGAGTCCCCGTATACGCAGCTGGGGGCCGGATCTACTAAACGGGGGGTTTATTCCGCATTATGAAGAGCCAATCCCCCCCCCAGCGAGCTCCTCTACCAGGTGCATAACGTATCAGTAAATCACTGTGCGTACTGGTTTAATTATACATTATACAGGGCCAGCTCATACCTTCTTGCCGAGGTTCGGTGGGGCTAACCCTTCATAACGCAGAATGAAATACACCCCCATATAGTGGTTCACAATGGGTTAATTACGAAGGTGGAGATACAAGAAGCACGAGGGGATATATATATATATATTGACACACACATATATATATAATTCACATGAATTAGGGTGAATATGTAGTGCGTGCATGGAACAGACGCCAGGCAGAGGTACCGGAAGATGGCGATATAGGATGGCGATATATAAAGTCATGATATCGCCGCTGTGCGCAGGAACGTATCGTGAGGTTTTTGTAACGTTGCAGCTTCAGCCGACTCCCCGTCCCGACAGCCGCGGGATTTGGGAAAAGTGACAGAAAATAAACAGAAATATAATAATAATAACACTGATGATGTCATCAAGCAAACGCTCACAAAGGTCGCCAACCGTTTAATTCAACTTCCTCCTCCGTATCAAGGAGCTCAATAATAACGACCGAAGCTTAGAGCGTCAGATCAACCTGTCCACAGAGGGGCCGACGCTGGCCACACAGTACCTGTCATACCCCCCACCCCCGCCAGCATATATAAATAAACCCCCCCACTGCAAGGAGTCCCTTCCCCTAAACAGATGGCCTGAAGAACCCAGTAAAAGTAGCCGCAGTCCCACCGAGGGCATTAAACACAAAACTACCCCCCCAGGGTCCCAATCCCCCCATTCCCTATACACAGAGGGGTCCCCCTCTGCTCTCTCCCCCCCGCTATACACCCACAGAGGGGTGTCCTCCCCCACTCCCCCCCGCTATACACCCACAGAGGGGTGTCCTCCCCCACTCTCCACCCCCTTATCCACACATAGAGGGTTCCCCCTACTCTCACCCCCCTTATCCACACATATAGTGCTCCCCCTACTCTCACCCCTATACGACCACAGAGGGGTCCCCCCCTATACGACCACAGAGGGCCCCCCCTATACGACCACAGAGGGCCCCCCCTATACGACCACAGAGGGCCCCCCCCTATACGACCACAGAGGGCCCCCCCCTATACGACCACAGAAGGGTCCCCCCTATACGACCGCAGAGGGGTCCCCCTGCTGCCCCCTTATGCACCAAAAGAAGGGTGTCCCCCCTATACACCCACAGAGCCCCCTATACAACGACAGAGGGGTGTCCCCCGGCTCTCTCCCCCCCATACTCCCACACAGGGGGGCCTCCGCTCTCTCCAGGGGATACACAGGGTCCCAAAATGCACACATCAAACCCACTATACATATCCTCCCCGCACCCCCCTGTGGCCCCCGGGCACTCACAGGAAGCGGCCCCCGCAGTGTTGGCACTGGTCCCCGGTCCAGCCGGGCTCGCACACACACTTGTCCCCGGCCGGCTGCTGGCACACTCCGTTGACACAGGGCTTCTCACACTCCTTGGCGGCCACGGAGACCTGCAGGAGCAGCAGGGCGGCCAGCACCCCCCGGCCATGCATGTCGGCGAGCTGTCTGGGCGGCCTGGGCAATGCGCTCCCCAGCCGGGCTACCAGCGGACACAGGACACTCTCCGCGGATGCACGGACGGCGACACCGGAGAGGGAAGTGAGATGCACTCAGGACACAAGGAGGTAAGCGCTGCGGCCTGCCAGAAGGTGGGAGGAGCCAAGCGAGTTCGAGTCCTGCCAGAGGGTGGGTGGGGCCTACCTGACCAAAAATGCCAAAGGACGGGCGGAGCTTAGCGTTGTAGACTTGCCAGGAGATGGGCGGAGTTTAGTGTTGCGTAAGGGAAGCAGTTGGAACGCAGCGTTATGCGTGACCTGTACGGCGCGTTCCACGCTGGAAATCCCAAGAGATGGGAACCGTGTTTCTCCTCAGCTGGGTGACCCTACATGGCCTCTCACAGCAGCCTGTGCCGCATGATGTCCTGGCGTCCCGTTCTGCGCAATTTATATAACGAGTTCATTACTAAGTGCCAGAGTTTGGATTCTGCGACGAACACAGCCCTGTAACATGTAAAATGAATGAGCAGCAGGTTTTAAATGGTTTATATAAAAAGGCAGGGTACACACCGAGAAAAAAATTAAAGAAATGAAAGGTTGGGGTTCTCACGGGTGGAGGCCGGAATCTTTGGTCACGTAGCTGGATGCTGAGCACCGACGGGGCGTGAACGCGGCCCGCGAGGCATTGGATGGCCTGGAGTACATTACATTTATTTATATAGCGCCAGCAGATTCCGTAGCGCTGTTTTCCCCTTATATAAGGGGGAGCAACGCTTACAATGTTTTCCCGCTAACAGGGACTCTTTCTCTCGCAAGATCTGCCGCTATTATACGTTTATTCATAGAGGGGCGGCGGGTCCTTTAGTGCCTTTACCAAAGGGGACAGACAAAGTTAATGACAACATTAACATTAATGATACGATTAATAAATGTTAAATACGGTAACGAAGAGGAGGCCTGCCTCCGGGAGCTTACAATCTATTATCATTTAAAGGTGCCATTGAATGGAATAAATCCGTTTGGATGTCTATGGGTTTGGATGCCAGGATAGTTGAATAGATAAGGCGATGGTTGATTGACAGGAGGCACGAGGTTGGGGTTAATGGTGTCTATAAGGGGTTGTCACTAGTGTGGGGACCTCAGGGATCAGTATGGGG
This sequence comes from Spea bombifrons, assembly GCF_027358695.1. Taxonomy (NCBI): domain Eukaryota; kingdom Metazoa; phylum Chordata; class Amphibia; order Anura; family Pelobatidae; genus Spea; species Spea bombifrons. Next base: position 6,002,269 of record NC_071087.1, on the reverse strand, counting down.
ACCCGAACTTTTAAATATTTTTATTCATAATATTACAAAAGGCATTAATGGTTTGATCTGTCTTTTTTGCAGATGGTACAAAGGTCTGTAACAGGGTAGAACAACTCAAATGGCGAATGAATGAAGTAAATTAGAAGAATGGTGGAGAATACAGCAGCTGCAGTTTAATGTTAATAAATGTAAAATAACGCACTTATTCCCAAAGCAGAAAAAAGCATTGGTGGCTGTGCTGTCAGTAACGAGACTAAGGAGTAATTATTTCTGAGGAGTTAAAGGTAAGCGGACAATGCAATGAAGCGTCTGAAAAAGCGTCGCAGGGTGCTGGGCTGTATAGCGAGAGGCATTAGTAGCAGGGAGGGGGTTCTGATCTCCGGTCAGGCCTCATCTAGAGTTCTGCGTACAGATCTGGAGACCCCATCTCCAAAAGGATATCGACAAACATCGCAGAGAGCTCAGAGGAGACCTAAAAAAACGGTAAGTGGTTCACAGGACAGAAATTATCAGGGAAGGTTAAAGGATCTTAATATGTACGGCATGGAGGAAAGAAGGGGGGGTGATGCAATAGAAGCATTTAAATACGTCTAGGGATTCACAAAATACACAATGCAAGCTTATTTACAAGGAGGAACAATTGTAGAACAAGAGGTCGCTCTCTGATTAGAGGGTCAGAGGCTTAGATGTAACTACTTTAGTGAGAGTGTAGTAGATAAATGGAACAGTGTCCCAGTAGAAGTGGTGGAGGCTAATACACTGAGGGACTATAAACAGGCATGGGATAGACATACAGCTTTCCTCCCTATGGGACCTGACCAAAGACTGATAGGGGTTTTAACCCCTTACACCAAGAAAAATGGGCAGACTAGACGGCCGAATGGTTCTGCCGTCAAAGTCTATGTTAAGTATCTATTGTGCCATTTAACCCTTTAAGGACAATGGGTTGTCCTAAAATCCACTAATACCAATGCATTGTGAGCCGGTACATGTAGAGGCTTTGTCTTCTCACCATATTATAAACCTGAGACACAGACAAAAGGAATGTTCAAGGCGTGTTAGGTGCATGCGTGCTGCAACGTAGTCTGAAAAGGAGGAAGCACGCGTGTTTATGCTACGGAAGTGTGTTCAGAGGTCAGCCCAATCCGTGCCCTTCCTTAACAATAACCGGCCCTTAGATGTTCTGACAATCACAGCCCACAAATAGAACCATCGGGAACACGTTGGAGAGTGCGGCCCCGTTATAACATTTCCCGAAAAGGTTATTATTGCATGAAAATTCTCTGATGATGTCTGGAGGTTCTGTGTATGTGTGTTTGCGTATAAGTGAGTATGAGTATGTGTTTGCAAATAAGTGAGTGTGAGTATGTGTATGCAAATAAGTGAGTGTGAGTATGTGTATGCATATAAGTGAGCGTGAGGACGTGTGTATGCCACTCAGGCCCAAAAACGCTTTACTGGTCAAACTGGTGTAGGGTATAGCGTCATGTAACATCAGAAGCATCATGTGTTCTTATTTACAACAACAGCAGTTGTCTCTGATCGTTACATTATACAGATATATATCCAGCTCAAGGGATGCATTGTTTCCTCGTTACCGGATAACACATTGTTATATGATGGGCTCACAAAGCTGTTTGGCAACATTAATTTTCCTCCATTCTTGTAAGCGTGAGGGTAATTAAGAAAGGGGTAAGTATGAGCCCGGCCTCGGTCTTGACGTGTGTACATAGAGTCCATAAAACACTGAAACATGCTTCTACGAGATCGGCTCTTTGTACCGAATTCTTTTATAAGAGCCGGTGCTGGCAGAGAGAGCAGCCGTGATCCTCCTATTACCCCCTCATTTTAAGGGGGGGATGGCAAATGGGGTATGGGCTGGGCAAATGGGGTATGGGCTGCCCCCGACTATACTGCAGTCTTAGAAGGTGCCATGCCCCCATTGTAAGCCGGTAAACTCTAATGAAGATATTTAGCGTCAAGATAAGCAGGGTTCATGGGGTGTAATGGGCGATTGCTGTGGCCCTCTCCTGCTCCACACTCTCCCTTGGTGAGTTTTCCCCATTAAGTCATCTGCTTACCCTCTCTCTGCCAAAGAAACAAGGAGAGGTCAGCGGAGACCTGAAACCGCGATATTACTCTCCTTTGGTTCCTACTAACAGCTGCATGTCCTCTGGGGCATCGTGGGTTAACCCCGGCTCAGATGGTTCTCCGTCCTCTGCGTTCCTGTTATCGCACTTCTGATCAATAGTGGACTTCCATGAATAAATGACAATCACAGATTGATTGGAAGAGATACCTGAACTATCAAAAATAGTTTTACAAGAAATGTCAAAGGAACAGGAAAGACAAAAATATCTAGAAAAAACAAGAAAACACAAAGGAATGTCAGCAAAACTAATACCAGGCTTTATGGTGTATATCCTAAACATGCTTCTTTTTTGAAATAACATAAAATTTTCCTGTATTTCAAGGAAGGAAAAGCGGTGACCGGTGACAGGGTAATGGGAGGCCGAGGCTCATTGATGCCCGTGGGGGGCCGTGGGGTCAAATCCAACAGAGGAGCGACTGGAGCTTAAATTGCTGAAAAAGTTACTTCTGGTTCTGATAGAAAGGAGTCGGAACTCGCAGAGCGTCACAGTTTGTTGCGTTTGGGGGCCGCAGAGCAGTCGGGGAGCCCACGCTGACCCCGTCCGCTGCTGAAAGCGCCTACAATGGGCACCTGAGCAGAAGAAACGGACCGCGAAGCGATGGAAGAAGGCGGCCGGTCTGATGAATCCCGTTTTCTTTTACATCACGTGGATGGCCGGTGCGTCGCTGGAGAACACGCGGCACCGGGACGCGTCCATGGGGGCCGCACCTTGCAGCTTACAGGACTTAAACGTCTCGGTGGCGGATTCCACAGCGCAGCTTCAGAGGACTAGCGGAGTCCGAGCCTCGACGGGGCAAACAGGGTCTGACGCGATATCACGTGGGGAGTCATAATGTTATGGCTGATCGGTATATGAAGAGCAGCGGAGGAGGGGCACTGGGCTAGCCGGGGAGAAGGGGCATTTCTAAAACATATAATGCACACAATAAGCAGGGGGGGGTAATAATGGGAGATCTGATACTTCTTTGGCCCCCGGAGTGAAACATTTTTTGAACAGTAAGGATAATTAGACTAGCAGTGATTCTCTCTTAAATTATTAAAAAATAAACTCGGTTAGAATATTAATAAAATTGAGACAGGAGGTTTCCAGGCAACTGGGAAAAAAAGCTTGGGCGGCCAGAGACTGGTTTTATGCGGCTGTCAATCACCCGGAATGAATTGTCAGTAAAACGAGTTTATAAAAATCACAGCAACGGGTAATATGTACAACTGTGAAAAAACTTACTAGAAAATAAACTTTACAAACAAATAAAGATCAGGCTCGCCGACTGGAGAACACTAAAACATATATATATATATACTTATACTTAACCATGTTATATGTGGAAAGTCACATTTCTGGCTGTAACATAATTATGTTTACAATTGTAAAAGGGTTTCTAACCATCAATTAGCCTTTTAAACTTAAACTTGGATCAGCGAACACAACATGCCATCGGAGCACAGGAGTGATGGGAGTGATAAAGGGCCATCGGAGCACAGGAGTGATGGGAGTGATAAAGGGCCATCGGAGCACAGGAGTGATGGGAGTGATAAAGGGCCGTTGGAACACAGGAGTGATGGGAGTTATAAAGGGCCTCTGTACGCCTATGAAGATATTCCATATGCTTTGGACGAGGACATGAAATAAATGATATATTGAATGTATTATAATATAAAGGGGGTATTGTATGTCATATCGTTAAATCCCTTGCTTGGGATATTTAGGAATGATGTAATAGGATGGGAGTCTTTCCTCCGGCGAGTTTCCCTGCGTATAAATAGAGGCAGCGAAGGCACAGCTCCTATCGGATTCGCTCGATTGAACGTTGTTTGGATGCAAAATCCCCGATTCGATTGCGGAAATAACAATTAGAGGCCGCCGGGAAAATATGTCAACACGGACTGCGCGCGAATGCGTTCCTTCGGACAGATTAACGTTCCCGGAAGTGCGTGGTGTGGGAGAATTCCCATAAATATTGTCGTTTTTAGTTATTTATTTATACAGGTAGAGCTTTAAAAGATTAGAAATGAGCGTTTCATTAACCCCTTAACGACCAGGGCTTTTTTCACTCTACAGGACCAGTGCAATTTTGTTTTTGCTTTATATCCTCAACTGTCTTTATTTCCTTCTTTCTCATTTAGTGTACCCACACAAATTGTGTTGTTTTTTTTCTGGGGCAACTAGGGCGTTACATATTTTTATATATATGTAACACATTGTTTATGATTTGTTTTACTGGTATATAAATTATTATTATTGTTGTTTTATATAGTGCCATCATATTCTGCAGCGCTGTACAATGCGACTCTATTGGTCGCTGGCAGGGAGCTCCTCTGCCATTGGTTGATGGCAGACGAGCCTCCTGCCGGCGACCAATAGAGTACGCTCGTACAGACCTTTAACTCTTGGAGCGGGAAGACCAATGGTCTCCCCAGGCCAAATTCCACGTCAGGAGTTAAAGGGCCGTGCGAGTGAGCCTATTGGTCGCCTGCAGGGGCCTCCTCTGGCATCATCCATTTGGTTGACCAATAGAGCCGATCCCATTTACCCCTCCGATGCTGCGTAGATAAGGTAGGCTAGATGGGGAAGGGACCAAGGAGATTAGTAAACGAAGACGAACACTAAGATTCTTCGTGTTGTGTATCTTCGTCTACGTTTTGCTGCCGCCATGTTCGTCTCTTCTGCGCTGGGGGGTTATTACTGTATACAGCTCTGGGGGGTTATATTACTGTATACAGCGCTGGGGGGTTATATTACTGTATACTGCGCTGGGGGTTATATTACTGTATACAGCGCTGGGGGTTATATTACTGTATACAGCGCTGGGGGGTTATATTACTGTATACAGTGCTGGGGGGTTATTACTGTATGCAGTGCTGGGGGGGTTATATTACTGTATACAGCGCTGGGGGTTATATTACTGTATACAGCGCTGGGGGTTATATTACTGTATACAGCGCTGGGGGTTATATTACTGTATACAGCGCCGGGGGTTATATTACTGTATACATCTCTGGGGTTATATTACTGTATACAGTGCTGGGGGTTATATTACTGTATACAGCGCTGGGGGTTATATTACTGTATACAGTGCTGGGGGGTTATATTACTGTATACAGCGCTGGGGGTTATATTACTGTATACAGCGCTGGGGGTTATATTACTGTATACAGCGCTGGGGGTTATATTACTGTTTACAGCGCTGGGGTTATTAATGTATACAGCGCTGGGGGGTTATATTACTGTATACAGCGCTGGGGGTTATATTATTGTATACAGTGCTGGGGGTTATATTACTGTATACAGCACTGGGGATTATATTACTGTATACAGCGCTGGAGGTTATATTACTGTATACAGTGCTGGGGGTTATATTACTGTATACAGCACTGGGGATTATATTACTGTATACAGCGCTGGAGGTTATATTACTGTATACAGCGCTGGAGGTTATATTACTGTATACAGCGCTGGGGGGTTATATTACTGTATACAGCGCTGGGGGGTTATATTACTGTATACAGCGCTGGGGGTTATATTACTGTATACAGCGCTGGGGGTTATATTACTGTATACAGCGCTGGGGGGTTATATTACTGTATACAGCGCTGGGGTTATATTACTGTATACAGCGCCGGGGGTTATATTACTGTATACAGCGCTGGGGTTATATTACTGTATACAGCGCCGGGGGTTATATTACTGTATACAGCGCTGGGGGTTATATTACTGTATACAGCGCTGGGGGTTATATTACTGTATACAGCGCTGGGGTTATATTACTGTATACAGCGCCGGGGGTTATATTACTGTATACAGCGCTGGGGGTTATATTACTGTATACAGCGCTGGGGGTTATATTACTGTATACAGCGCTGGGGGGTTATATTACTGTATACAGCGCTGGGGGTTATATTACTGTATACAGCGCTGGGGGTTATTACTGTATACAGCGCCGGGGGTTATATTACTGTATACAGCGCTGGGGGTTATATTACTGTATACAGCGCTGGGGGTTATATTACTGTATACAGCGCTGAGGGTTATTACTGTATACAGCGCCGGGGGTTATATTACTGTATACAGCGCTGGGGGTTATATTACTGTATACAGCGCTGGGGGTTATATTACTGTATACAGTGCTGGGGGGTTATATTACTGTATACAGCGCTGGGGGTTATATTACTGTATACAGCGCTGGGTGTTATATTACTGTATACAGCGCTGGGGGGTTATATTACTGTATACAGCGCTGGGGGTTATATTACTGTATACAGCGCCTGGGGTTATATTACTGTATACAGCGCTGGGGGTTGTATTACTGTATACAGCGCTGGGGGTTATATTACTGTATACAGCGCTGGGGGTTATATTACTGTATACAGCGCTGGGGTTATATTACTGTATACAGCGCTGGGGGTTATATTACTGTATACAGCGCTGGGGGTTATATTACTGTATACAGCGCTGGGGTTATATTACTGTATACAGTGCTGGGGGTTATATTACTGTATACAGCGCTGGGGGTTATATTACTGTATACAGCGCTGGGGGTTATATTACTGTATACAGCGCTGGGGTTATATTACTGTATACAGTGCTGGGGGTTATATTACTGTATACAGCGCTGGGGGTTATATTACTGTATACAGCGCCGGGGGTTATATTACTGTATACAACGCCGGGGGTTATATTACTGTATACAGCTCTGGGGTTATATTACTGTATACAGTGCTAGGGGTTATATTACTGTATACAGCGCTGGGGGGTTATATTACTGTATACAGCGCTGGGGGGTTATATTACTGTATACAGCGCTGGGGGGTTATATTACTGTATACAGTGCTGGGGGTTATATTACTGTATACAGCGCTGGGGGTTATATTACTGTATACAACGCTGGGGGGTTATATTACTGTATACAGTGCTGGGGGTTATATTACTGTATACAGGGCTGGGGGGTTATTACTGTATACAGCCATGGGGGGTTATATTACTGTATACAGCGCTGGGGGTTATATTACTGTATACAGCGCTGGGGGTTATATTACTGTATACAACGCTGGGGGGTTATATTACTGTATACAGCGCTGGGGGGTTATATTACTGTATACAGGGCTGGGGGGTTATTACTGTATACAGCGCTGGGGGTTATATTACTGTATACAGCGCTGGGGGTTATATTACTGTATACAACGCTGGGGGGTTATATTACTGTATACAGCGCCGGGGGTTATATTACTCCATACATCGGTTAGTAGCAGCTGGCAGGCTCTTGAAGTGAAGCGATGTAGTTCTGTGTAATGACGGCGCAGTATATTTTTATCTCAGGCCTCCATTACTTAATTTAAAACACATTTTCAGTAAAAATATTACTCCAGAGTTCCTTGGCTTCAAATTAACACAAAGATAATCAAATGTACCGGGATGGATGCCAAATAAATTCGTTTTTGAACAGACAATTCATAAAGTATTTTGTAACAGGCCACATGACATCATCACAGAGCCGGAGATGGAACATTTTCATGGTATAGTAACCTTAAAACGTTCCGCTCTTGGAATGTTACTCTCGCCCACTCCTGGGATGTTGGAAGGGACTTGAGTGGATACTTGGAACCATGTTAGATTCCACTTGGATTTGGTGGAGTGAGGGCCGGCCCAAGGCAAAATGCCGCCTGGGGCGCATTTTAAAATGCCACACCCCCCTCTTAATCTACCCTTCCTCGCCCCCCCACCCCTTGTACTTCCCTTTCAGCAGTCCTGCGGCGAGTCTCCCTGTTCGTTCTCGGTGCTGGCTTGTAATGGTGAGCGCCAGAAATGAGCGCCGGCACTCAGCATTACAAGCCGGTACCGAGACCGAACAGGGAGACTCGCCGCAGAGGAGAGAGAAAGTGCCGCCCCTTCAAAAGTGCCGCCTGGAGCGGTTGCCCCACTCGGCTCCATTGTCGGGCCGGCCCTGGGTGGAGTGGCCGGTTCTTCAAGGCATGATAGTTGAGTTCCAGCAATCATTGATGTCATGAACACTGTGATGTTATGTGATCACTCATGATGTCATGGCTATTAAGAAAAGGGGTATTAACTGTTTTTCTTGAGGGTACCGAGTGAGGGTATGAAGAGTTTTCACCTTGACTGCTTTTTTAGCAAATGGGGTTTTTTTTAGCCTAAAGGGTTAATCTCAGTATAATGGCAGTAAAATTGGCTCAAGGATGTAAGGGCAAAATGCCAGTACAATTGCCCCTAGGGCGTGACCCTGGTTTTCAATAAATTATATTCAGCAGTGTATTTTACTTTAAAGGTAAGCGGTCGTCTTGCCATTAATGAGCTTTGGAAATGCAATGGCATACTGTGTCTCTTAGTTACCCAAGTCTGTCTTATTATATATATATATATACATTTCATTAAACCTCTCTAGTTTATTAACTAATTGTCTGACCTTTTACCCACAGGTTTTATTGTCGATTTCCTTGATTATATATTTCATATACAGATTATTTTTTTAAATCTTACTGCTAAGAGCAAAAAAGCTATGAAAAAAAATCGAATGACTTGCTTAAGGTAATACGATGAAAATAGTAAAGCACCAGTGATTTTCCCCAAATACTAATTATAATAAAAATACAGTATTTTAATAATGAAGTATCAATTGTATTTGATTTTTATTTAAATGTCATGCTTTAGTTAGTTTTCTCTAACTTTTTTTTCTAGCAAGGCATTTTATTTATTTTCTTTTTTTTTTCTTTTTGGGTCAACAAGAATGTATAAAATGTATAAAATAGGACAAGCTTGGATCTTGATTCGAATTGATTTAGAACTTTTATGTATAGATTTTGTTTTCGGGGGTTTAGCGTCCAGAAAGCGAACATCTTAAGGAATTGGCTGCTTTGTTGTTTTTTTCTTATCTTTGCCATCTGTTCTCGGTCAAGGGCAAAGAGATTAACTCCTCGGGAGCGCGGGTGCCTATAGCTGCTCATCAGCAAATCGCGGCTGAGCTTCTCGTGGCCGCCGGTTATATATATATATATGTATATCGCGTTATGCGAATTGACCTTTGGAATGATATGGTTTTCATTCATGGAAAATCCGATTGTTACAGTCTTATCACATGGCTCACACTGTCATTTCACACTAATATATCTGATCACATGGTAAATGGAAGGGGATACAGCCCGGCGGGTAATTTAACCCTTAACTGAGTTACATGAATGATGATAAGAATGTGGACCAATCAAAACCATAACACGCCTATTTCAGGATTATAGCCAGCGGAACAGATAGGAGTCACGCGTGTAATCAGATAGCAATTGCTTTTATAAAGAAGAAACCCATCACAAACGCACACAGCGGTACCCGGCCCCTCGCTGAACGCACACAGCGGTACCCGGCCCCTCTCGCTGATCGCACACAGCGGTACCCGGCCCCTCGCTGAACGCACACAGCGGTACCCGGCCCCTCTCGCTGATCACACACAGCGGTACCCGGCCTCTCGCTGAACGCACACAGCGGTACCCGGCCCCTCTCGCTGATCACACACAGCGGTACCCGGCCTCTCGCTGAACGCACACAGCGGTACCCGGCCCCTCTCGCTGAACGCACACAGCGGTACCCGGCCCCTCTCGCTGAACACACACAGCGGTACCCGGCCCCTCTCGCTGAACACACACAGCGGTACCCGGCCCCTCGCTGAACACACACAGCGGTCCCCGGCCCCTCGCTGAACACACACAGCGGTACCCGGCCCCTCTCGCTGAACACACACAGCGGTACCCGGCCCCTCTCGCTGAACACACACAGCGGTACCCGGCCCCTCGCTGAACACACACAGCGGTCCCCGGCCCCTCGCTGAACACACACAGCGGTACCCGGCCCCTCTCGCTGAACACACACAGCGGTACCCGGCCCCTCTCGCTGAACACACACAGCGGTACCCGGCCCCTCGCTGAACACACACAGCGGTCCCCGGCCCCTCGCTGAACGCACACAGCGGTACCCGGCCCCTCGCTGAACGCACACAGCGGTACCCGGCCTCTCGCTGATCACACAGCGGTACCCGGCCCCTCGCTGAACACACACAGCGGTCCCCGGCCCCTCGCTGAACGCACACAGCGGTACCCGGCCCCTCGCTGAACGCACACAGCGGTACCCGGCCCCTCGCTGAACACACAGCGGTACCCGGCCCCTCGCTGAACGCACACAGCGGTACCCGGCCCCTCTCGCTGATCACACAGCGGTACCCGGCCCCTCGCTGAACGCACACAGCGGTACCCGGCCCCTCGCTGAACGCACACAGCGGTACCCGGCCCCTCGCTGAACGCACAGAGCGGTCCCCGGCCCCTCGCTGAACACACACAGCGGTACCCGGCCCCTCGCTGAACGCACACAGCGGTCCCCGGCCCCTCGCTGAACACACACAGCGGTCCCCGGCCCCTCGCTGATCACACACAGCGGTCCCCGGCCCCTCGCTGAACACACAGCGGTACCCGGCCCCTCGCTGAACGCACACAGCGGTACCCGGCCCCTCGCTGAACGCACACAGCGGTACCCGGCCCCTCTCGCTGATCACACAGCGGTACCAGGAACACACGAGACACACAATACACCAAACTGCAACATGTTCCATTCTTCCATTATGTTCCATTATTCGGCGGCAGATAATGTTTCAGCCTCGCCAGGCCTTCTCCGGGGGTTCAGTCTCCGTGTAACGTTCCCCCTCTTGCGGCTCGGCGTGTCGGGGATCTTGCGTGTTCCCTGCGTGACCTGGGGTGGGAAATGCCAAGGAATCCAGAATAAAGGACCTTGTGACTCCGGCATTGACCAACACGCTTTCATTAAGGGTTTAATTTAAGTCTCATGTTATCTAAATCACCCCCCCCCCCCCCGGAATGCACCATGAAACAAACCGCTCAGATCCCCTCGTCTGGCACTCCGCTTCCCATATCTTTCAATTCGACCAAAACTCCCAGGGGCCGCGCCGAGTCTGCGGGGGCCGCTGGGGGCATCTGTGAGGGGACTTAATGCTAACCGTAGCATGAGACCAAATCATTCTCCCACGGGGCCGGGACATGTTTCCCCAATAACGTGTGTAAGTGGGTTATCCGCTACGACGCCGGCAATTTGGCTGGAAGTAAACCGCGCCGCGGCCCGGGTGGTTCGTATTCCGCCGATCCGTGGGGCAGAAAGAGGCCATTGTTCAGTCAAGGTCAGACAAGGACACATGCAAAGCGGAGACTGTCATGTTCTGTGTCGTGCTTTGTGTTCCTCTTTAACCCCTAGGGTAGAAAGTGCCCCGAAGGCTCTCAAAGGGTTAAACTAATAACGTCCAAGAAATTCCCAATGAAAGGTGCACGCAGAAGATGGCCGGGGCAAAAGGGGCAGAAGACGGGAGAAGCCTAACCCCATCTGTGCTCAATAATCATCATCACATGCCTCCCGTCTTCTACCTCGGGATACAGAGCGCCACTCAAACTGGCAGCGATACTGTGCATGCGCAGCTTACGTTCTTTGGTGTCCCAGGCGTCGGGGAATGAAAACGTGACCACGGGATCCACCGAGCAAAAAGTGGGACAGAGTTACAGTTCGGTGTCCCTAATGGTGGCTAACAAATGTTTTTTTTTTTTATAAATGAACCTTCTAAAAACCATAACTTGTCAGGAGCTGAAGATATTCTGAGCGAAGTCACCTGTATTCAAGCAGGGTCTCCAGCGGTGATATAGCAGTGAGAAAAGCAACCAGTCTCCATCTCACTGTATACAGTGCTGGTGGTTATATTACTGTATACAGCGCTGGGGGTTATATTACTGTATACAGCGCTGGGGGTTATATTACTGTATACAGCGCTGGGGGTTATATTACTGTATACAGCGCTGGGGGATATATTACTGTATACAGCGCTGGGGGTTATATTACTGTATACAGTGCTGGGGGTTATATTACTGTATACAGCACTGGGGGTTATATTACTGTATACAGCACTGGGGGTTATATTACTGTATACAGCGCTGGGGGATATATTACTGTATACAGCGCTGGGGGTTATATTACTGTATACAGCGCTGGGGGATATATTACTGTATACAGCGCTGGGGGTTATATTACTGTATACAGCGCTGGGGGATATATTACTGTATACAGCGCTGGGGGTTATATTACTGTATACAGCGCTGGGGGATATATTACTGTATACAGCGCTGGGGGTTATATTACTGTATACAGCGCTGGGGGTTATATTACTGTATACAGCGCTGGGGGTTATATTACTGTATACAGCGCTGGGGGGTTATATTACTGTATACAGTGCTGGGGGTTATATTACTGTATACAGCGCTGGGGGATATATTACTGTATACAGCGCTGGGGGTTATATTACTGTATACAGCGCTGGGGGTTATATTACTGTATACAGCGCTGGGGGATATATTACTGTATACAGCGCTGGGGGTTATATTACTGTATACAGCGCTGGGGGATATATTACTGTATACAGCGCTGGGGGTTATATTACTGTATACAGCGCTGGGGGTTATATTACTGTATACAGCGCTGGGGGTTATATTACTGTATACAGCACTGGGGGTTATATTACTGTATACAGCGCTGGGGGGTTATATTACTGTATACAGCGCTGGGGGTTATATTACTGTATACAGCGCTGGGGGTTATATTACTGTATACAGCGCTGGGGGTTATATTACTGTATACAGCGCTGGGGGGTTATATTACTGTATACAGCGCTGGGGGTTATATTACTGTATACAGCGCTGGGGGTTATATTACTGTATACAGCGCTGGCGGTTATATTACTGTATACAGCGCTGGGGGTTATATTACTGTATACAGCGCTGGGGGTTATATTACTGTATACAGCGCTGGGGGGGTATATTACTGTATACAGCGCTGGGGGTTATATTACTGTATACAGCGCTGGGGGTTATATTACTGTATACAGCGCTGGGGGGTTATATTACTGTATACAGTGCTGGGGGTTATATTACTGTATACAGCGCTGGGGGTTATATTACTGTATACAGCGTTAGGGGTTGTGCTGAAGGGAAGAATATTTTGGCTGCTGTCCGTGGTGCTGCAGCTTCCCAGTGAAGTGCTGTCTTGCTCTCCGTAGTGGCCGGAGGGGGTTGTATGGCTGAGCGTTTCTGTTGGTGCAGTAAATGCGTTGTGCGCTGCTGTAAATTATTCTCGCAATAAAACCTCTGCATTGGCGGCCTGGAGCTCGCGTCCGGTGCGCTCTCATGCTGTCCCCGCACCGGGTCCTTTTCTTGCTCGCTCTCATGCTGTCCCCGTGCCGGGTTCTTTTCTCGCTCGCTCTCATGCTGTCCCCGCGCCGGGTCCTTTTCTTGCTCGCTCTCATGCTGTCCCCGCGCCGGGTCCTTTTCTTGCTCGCTCTCATGCTGTCCCCGTGCCGGGTTCTTTTCTCGCTCGCTCTCATGCTGTCCCCGCGCCGGGTCCTTTTCTTGCTCGCTCTCATGCTGTCCCCGCGCCGGGTCCTTTTCTTGCTCGCTCTCATGCTGTCCCTGTGCCGGGTTCTTTTCTCGCTCGCTCTCATGCTGTCCCCGCGCCGGGTCCTTTTCTTGCTCGCTCTCATGCTGTCCCCGCGCCGGGTCCTTTTCTTGCTCGCTCTCATGCTGTCCCCGCGCCGGGTCCTTTTCTTGCTCGCTCTCATGCTGTCCCCGCGCCGGGTCCTTTTCTTGCTCGCTCTCACTGCTTTAAAGGGCTTTTCAGCCACATTTTAGGAAAAGCCAATTAAGCAGATATTTTATTGTAGTCCAAACGCAACAAACACATCAAACTCTTTTTATGATGCTACGGCAACAAAGCCTTTCAGTCTCTTACTGCTCTCTCATTGGGTAATATGACCACATGAAACATATCTTGGGGTGAGGAGAGGGGCAAATTCATACGGGGGGATTCATGCACTTGCGGGGGAGGGGGGGGGCACCATGGAAATGTAAAGCGCCTCCGGCAGTCTCATATGCATTAAAGTGCTTATGTTGACCGGTGTGTCCCTTTGAGGCTGTCTAGGTTAACGCGTTTTTTCTGAGGGGGCAGTCAGGTAGCTCTTATGAGCCCCCCGTGTCGGTGGCCCTAACCCTTGCGCTGAAGGGCCAAGAACATCCGGCTCTCCTCCAGGCCTTCTGGAAGAAACATAGGAGGGGGCCTGGTGTCCACCTTGGACCGGCACGAGGGGCCCGACCGGCGCCGTTCACTTTTTTTCCATCTGACCCGTCACAGGGCATTAAACACAGCGGCTAAAGCTGTTAAACGAGGCGTTGGCGCTTAAACATTAACTGCCCCGGCGCGCTTCGCCATGCATGAAGGTGTCTGCTGCACCCAGAGGAGAAGAAATCAGCGCGAGAGACGCCGGCTCGGGAAATAACAGGGAGAGGGGGAATAAAATCCAACAAACTTTATTGACGTCCTCGGACGATAGCAAAATCACAGCATTACGGAGGATCCGGCAGGAGTAAGGGCCACGCGCTGACGCGTTTCACACCTCTCATGAGAATATTATAAGAGGATCGCTTGAAAAATAAATACGTTTCATCAACGTTTTAGCTCATCATATGGCATATTTGCATACCTGACCAGTGTCCCAGTTTTCGTAGGATAGTCACGATTTCCGACAGTGTCCCGCACAGATCATGGCCGTTGGAGGAGATCCTCAGATCTCCTCTCGCCAGTCCAGACAGCTGTAAAAACCTGATCATGGAATAGTGAATACTGCAGGAGAAAATGTTTAGATGCGCCGCCTCAACTTTTAGTGAATAGACTCCATTATCTCACCAGGTGCTGGCCGCTGGAATTGGAAGATTTACTGGAAATATATTAATAAATATACATATTAATTATTTATATATATATATTTATTAATATATATATCACCAGGAGGTGGCGCTGCAGGCTGCTGTGTTTGGTTGTAACTCCAGAGCTTAAGATGTATAAAAATATTAATAATAATAATGTAATTAATTATAATAATAATATTAATAATTATTAAGTAATAATAATAATATTAATAATAAAAAAAATCTGATTTCACTGAGGAGTGTTTTGGCGTAGGGTGAACGGGCTTGAGCCTTGGGTGAGATCAGATTTTAAAAGTCTTAACCAATAATAGGTGGATAGGCATACGTCTGCAACAGTAGCAACACAATTACTGTAAAAATGGACATTATCTTGGAATTTTGCCCTAAATGTTTACATTTCTGAACAAAATATAAAAGTCACACAGCCTTGCGCTAAAAAAAAAAGGCAAACTTTTTTTTTTTTTAAATTCTTTTGTGACTTTTTTTTTTTGCTCTGAAATGTAAACATCTGGGGTAAAATTCCAAAATAATATTTTTTTTTTACAGTAATTGTGTTGCTTCTGTTGCAGACGAACGCCTATCCACCTATTATCGGTTAAGACTTTTCAAATCCGATCTCACCCAAGGCTCAAGCCCGTTCACCCAAACAACAATTACAGCTGCGGCCCTGAGTGAAAACCAACGCAATTTAATAGCACACTGTTAATTATTATTATTAATTATTATTTTCTTGATGAGACTTTAGCATTGAGCCTTACACAGAACATAAGCAATGAGTGTGAGTTTACACTGCCACCTTGTGGTCTATTGTGGTAGCGCATGATAGTTTTCACCAGGACAAGTTCAAAGAGAACTGTCACAGATTTTAGCCAATATACATACATTAACCCCTTCAATCCCAGGGGTTTTTGGTACCTCAAGTCCCAGAGAAATTTTGCCATTTTTGGGGTATGTCAGTTCAGCGATTATTCTCTTTTCCTGTGAATAGTGTACCCATGTAAACGATACATTGTTTTTTCAAGGACAGATAGAGCTTTCTTTTGATACCATAGTTGGATGATTAGCTGAAAAGTTCGAATGAGAAATTAATTAAAAACTAGAGAAAATTTTTAAAAAAAACCTATTTTTTAAAAAAAAAAATTCCCTCTGAATCCTCACAAAATTAGGTAAAGTGATGGAAAATCCCCTCCAAGTTTAGAATTGTTATGCTTATGGCTTAACGGGGTTGGGGGTTGTGAACGGGGGCAGGAGGGTTATACTGTGTAGATGTTGTGCTAGAGCAATGGGATGTGAGGTTTTAAAAAAAAAAAATTATCTTTTTTATATATTTTATTTTTTGTATTTTTTATATATATATATATATTTTAAAAAAAATTGTTAGAGGTCCTCTTAGGGACCTCTTGAACATGTTATTAATGCCAGTGATGTCACAATGACATCACTTAGCTCACTGTATTTTTTTTTTAAATGATTATTTATTGTATTATTTGAATGATTTTTTTTTTTAAATGACTAACCGTTTTTTTCCCCTTTGTTTTCTGTTTCAGCATGGGAGGAGGGTGAGAAACCCCCGATGGACGGTGTAGGTCCGTTTTATGTTCTGCTGTACAATGAAACAGAACCCCCGGATCCCTGTGATTTAAATCCGACTCCTTGAACCGGGTCCAACACGGGGCAGACTTGGTGAGACAGGGACCTGGCACCTTCCCTTACCCTGACCTCACTAAGAACAACTGCATTTACCCCACTTCAATGGGTATCCGATCCCATAAACTCAATTCTACCCCTCAGGTGTCTGCTTGGGATGGGGGTGTCAGACGTGGGGGCTCAGGATGGGGCATTAAATTATTAGACAGCAGTGAATCGATTAGATCTAGTATTCAGAGGCTAAGCGGTATGTCTGCCGGGGGCTCAACGCACCTGAACTCCCTTATTCCTGGATATCTGTGTTCTCAAAGATTTTATAAATAAAATGTACGTTTTCACTAATTTTGAGAAAAAAATAAAATTGGCTCCAACAGCGAAAATCTGCACAAAAATGCAGGGATTTGGTGTTTTTATCAATGCACATTTCTGACAATTGGCGACACGGAAACCTGGAACTTTGTGACCGAGAACCCGTTGCAGATTTGGGTTTAATACGCGGGAAAATATTGTAAATACCAGACGGGGGAATCTTATTCAATGACGACTCCGTATTGTGTTTTTTTATTTTATTTGCACTATAGGGAAATTCCTAACAGGGAAGCAGAGGGTTTTGGGGCAGAGGGTGAAGTCCGTTATCCGGGTGACTGCGATGCGATGGAGAGACGGGTCACGTCCGGATCCATCCCAGACACTTCCTACTCTTTGGGAAAGTGACGGCACAGAAAGAAATCAACGATTTTTTGAAAAGCTGCTCTCAGCCGGGAAGCGAGACGCCAGCGGTTCTTCCCTCCGTCTTTGCGAGGAACTGGTGTACGATGGACGGTCACGTCGCTGGGGGTGGTGGTGGTGGTGCGTGGCTTGGCTCTGACCGGCTCCTCACTGCGCTCTCCGGATGGTATAGAGAGGAGGTCACTGTGGAGAGGTGTAAGAGGGTGACAGATCTCTTGGCCCTGTTCGGTGTCATCGAGGGCACGGCTGGTTTGGAAGTCGCCGGCAGCAGATGCCACGTTGTTATAGGGCAGGGGCTGGGAACGTTCTTGGTTTCCCAATGAGATCTGGGCAGGTACAGCGGTGGTTTTCTTGCTCCTCTTTCTCTCATGGGTTGAAGCCTTTGATGACGCTTTCATCTTCCGGTACGCTTCCAGAAGGGTCTCCTCGATTAGCTGCAGGTCCAGGTTTTGGGTCAGCTGGCGGCTATGTGATGGAATAATCAGGGTTACCAAAGAACATTGGAAAGATGTGCTGCCGTCTGGACCAACTAAACCTTCCTGCCGCGGTCCTGGTGGAGAAGTCACGGGGGCTGCATCTCCCTCTCCAGTTCCCAATGAGATCTGCGGTGGTTCTGTGGTGGTTTTCTCGCTCCTCTTTCTCTCATGGGTTGAAGCCTTTGATGACTTTTTCATCATCCGGTAAGCTTCCAGAAGGGTCTCCTCGATTAGCTGCAGGTCCAGGTTTTGGGTCAGCTGGCAGCTCTGTGATGGAATAATCAGCGTAACCAAAGAAGATCTGAAAGATGTGCCGCCATCTGGACCAACTAAACCTTCCTGCCGCGGTCCTGGTGGAGGAGTCACGGGGGCTGCATCTCGCTCTCCAGTTCTTATCGAAAGAGCCTTCCCTGCTGCAACAGCACAGCTTACGGCTATCACCGCTGGGATCAGAACCGCGAGAGCGGCTGCTTGATGGCAGAAGCAGTCATTCTCCGTCACGGGATCTTCCTAAACAGAGGGAGACATAAGGTGGTCAGTGTTGTCCGCAAGGCACTAGGTGGTGAATGAAGCTATTTGGTCATCACAAAGGCAGCGGTCATACATTAAGATATTAAGATCCAAAAACCAAACCTTGCCCAAATTTTACCCAAAGCCATCAGTTTCTTCCTTCTTACCTCATAATTGCACTCGTAGGTGGTTTCTGGTGGGACGCGGCTATCCTCTGGAAGATGATCAATCCAGATTACGACGTCCTGTAAGAGAAAAGAGGATTTCAGATACAGTGATTTGACTCGGTGCCGTCAACCAAGACAACGGGGTGAAAACTGCAAAATAACCCCAGAGTTACCCTACAGAACCGGGGAACGGGAGCCATAGGAGAACATCACGGCTCACCAAAGGCCAAGCTCTCCCGCTCTCCTATATCTCCGAGGGGAAAGTCTGTATGTAACAGATACAATAAGGCTCGTGATTTGCTGGGTTCCACAGGCTGAGCCGCAATTGGTTACAAAGCCCCCAGCTCAGGTTATTTTACCCCAGGGGGTGACGCCCAAATGATCCAAATCCCATGTTGTTGTGATGAAGCTTGGCGCGGTAGCATTACTCACCTGCAGAACATCTACTCCACAAACACTGAAAAAACTTGCAAGCAAAACAAGCAAAACGATCCTCATTCTCATCTCTATCGCTGAGAAATGGCTTTTGGTGACACCGACTCATCAATCTGCAGCCTGCCACCAGTGACATCACAATGGCATCCTGATGTCATCCGACACAAAACGGCACTTGGCTGAATTAAAGTGACGGCGTATCTGTCTAATGTCCCCACCAAACATTTCCACCCAGAAGAGAAACACGAGGGTTTCTGTTGTTTGGGGGTTAAATGAGTGAAACCTGTAAGCGCTGCAGGTCTGTAGCAGAAGGCGAAACTTTTTATTAGGCAAACATAGAAAAAGATGCAGCCTTACATAAGCTTTCAAGGCCTCAGCGGTCTCTTTTTTCAGATATGTCTTATTGCAACCGGCTATTATTATTATTGATTTATATATAGTGGCATCATATTCCGCAGAGCTGTACAATGTGTGTTGTTATTATTGTTGTATGTAGCGCCATCATATTCCGCAGCGGTGTACAATGTGTATTATTATTGTAATTGTTTTATATAGCGCCATCATATTCCGCAGCGCAGCACTTCATGGCCCCCAGAGGGCGCTGTGCTGGGTTTCAGATTAATAACGTTACCTATAGATTTTTCTTCCCCGATATATTTATTGTATCATTTTCACGTATTATGACTTTTCAGATATTGTCAAACATTAAATAATGCAAAGAATCTGTTTTGGAATAAATACTGCTACTAAACATACTATTAGTACCGAGTATTACCCAACGTTCTTTACAAATACACTGTTACATGTTATATGTATTCTAATACCTCCCATATTCCTTTAGCTCACCTTTCCTAGTCCCTGTCCTGCAATACTTTTACTAGTGTGTAATACTTCCTAAATCCCTCTAGATTGTAAGCTCCTCTGTGCTAGGCACTCCTCACCTGTTAGTCAGTTTGTTATGTTACATGCTACATGGTATGTCCTGTCTACCCATTGTACAGCGCTACGGAATTTGATGGCGCTATATAAAACAATCAATAATAATTAGCATGCAGGGCTGGCAGCCTGCCTGGAAGAGACTGCACTTTTTTCAATGATCAGCTGTAGAAGTGTTTTGGAACAGGCCAATTTCTGTCGGGAGGGGGGAATGTATATAAAATTCATTATCTTGTGCTCATTTTATCATGAAGCTACCAATAACTACTTGTTATTTTGCATTTACCAATATTTTTAACCCCTTTCCTAAATATATCACGGCGTCTTCTATTTTTAATCCCCTTTCGATTTCATGAAACATCCAGCCCCCCCTATTAAGATGCGCGTATTGGTACAGTCTGTTGCCCGGGACACGCTCCTGTAGATGTTGTAATGCGTGTGTTTTGAATCTTGCAGAGGCCGTTAGGGCGTGAGAGAATGCGCGTGCTCGATAAAAAAATTAACTCCTTGAGGGGCGGCCTGGTCCGCCTACTCTTTGGAATATTTGACAAAAAAAACAGAAAATGTAAAAATAAAATCAAATCTTAAAAATATTTTATTATTAATATGAAACATTTCCAACACAAATACAAAGAGTACATGAGTCAACATATTACAGAATGTGATGTGACATACAGAATATTATACGTCACTATCAATAATCTATCATCTATCCATATATATATATATATATGTAAATATATATATATATATTATCCATGTATCATTTATATTTGCCCCATATGGGGCTCGTGTACCATATGAGGTATGTAGATATATAAACATTAGGAGTAGCGTTATTCTGGTGTATCCTTCATCACGGGCACGAGGAGCGCGTCACATGGAAGTTCGGAACTGGGCGCGCACGGAAAAGCTGCTCTGAGGGAATAGTGAGCGCGCGCGGAGGCGCTGAGGAGATCGGGGGCGCGCATCTAGTTTCTGAGAGGAGCCGGAACGCGCGCTGTGAGGCAGAATCGCTGGGGAGCGCGCTGCGGAAGGTCGCGGGGTCGGTGCCGGGAGGTGTAACGGGTGTGCATACAGAGTGGCATGCCGGGAGCAGAAAAGTGAGGCCGGCAGGGATTGGAGGCGCGCGCTCGGTGCAAGCGGTACAGTGAGGGAGGCCAGGCTCGGCAGACATGGCTTTCTTTCGCCCGCTGTCATCCTCCCGAAGGAGTCACCGGTACCAGAGCTGCTGTGCGGCTGTCAGGTAACCTTCCGCGGCGGGGGCGCGCACGGGGGATACCTACATGTACCTATAATACTGGGGGTGGGTATTTACTACATGAATACTGGGGGTGGGTATTTACTACATGAATACTGGGGGTGGGTATTTACTACATGAATACTGAGGGTCATATGTAATCCATACACCGTTCTTATATGTGGAAGATATACCTTGTATGTGCGCGACCTCATGTAATTATTATATACTGTAGCAGGGAGTTATATAGACAGTATTCTCTGGGTTCTTGGGGAGGGGATTGTATGTATATAATATAGTATATGTGTATTTATAATATGTATGTAATGTTTCTGAAATGCATTATGGATATTTCACACCCTCCTTCATAGTATGGGGTAATATATACAGAAAATATATACCGTAACTCTGCCTTTATTTATGTGGGGTAATAAATGGAGCAAATCGTTTTTCTCGGGCCATCAAATATACCTGTCATTACCCCGTGGGGCGGCTCGGTCTACCTGGCATTGTATATACCTGGCGCTGTATACCTGGCATTACCCCCCTGGGGGGGCGCAGTATACCTGGCATTACCCCCTGGGGGGGGCGCAGTATACCTGGCATTACCCCCTGGGGGGGCGCAGTATACCTGGCATTACCCCCTGGGGGGGCGCAGTATACCTGGCATTACCCCCTAGGGGGGCGCGCAGTATACCTGGCATTACCCCCTAGGGGGGGCGCAGTATACCTGGCATTACCCCCTAGGGGGGCGCAATATACCTGGCGTTACCCCCTAGGGGGGGCGCAGTATACCTGGCATTACCTCCTGGGGGGGCTCAGTATACCTTGCGTTACCCCCTAGGGGGGGCTCAGTATACTTGGCATTACCCCCTAGGGGGGCGCAGTATACCTGCTATTACCTCCTAGGGCGGCGCAGTATACCTGGCATTACCCCCTAGGGAGGGGCGCAGTATACCTGGCATTACCCCCTAGGGGTGCGCAGTATACCTGGCATTACCTCCTAGGGGGGTGCGCAGTATACCTGGCATTACCTCCTAGGGGGGTGCGCAGTATACCTGGCATTACCTCCTAGGGGGGGCTCAGTATACCTTGCGTTACCCCCTAGGGGGGGCTCAGTATACCTTGCGTTACCCCCTAGGGGGGGCTCAGTATACCTGGCATTACCCCCTGGGGGGGCTCAGTATACCTGGCATTACCCCCTAGGGCGGCGCAGTATACCTGGCATTACCCCCTAGGGCGGCGCAGTATACCTGGCATTACCAGTGTTATTCCGTGGGGTAGGGAGAGTCCATAATGTATAGCGAAGTCAGGGAGGTAGAACCGCAGCTCTCCTGCAGACTCTCCCTTTACTGATTAGAGCCCAAAATAACAAGAGCCTGAGAAAACCTTCATTGAGGAGGCTCTGTTACAGAGAACGGAAGGAGATGCAGATAATGAACCCCTTCCCTCCATCTGCTGAGTAAGGAGGTATCCATAGAAACCGATATAAAAGAGCCCATAAAGTTATCCAAGGAACGAGCTGCTTGGTTGGCGATGCTTTAAGAACGCTGCCTGCAAAGAGTAAACCCCTCAACACCGGCAAAGTGTATCTGACCTCATCCCGTGTTAACCATACTCAACTGTTCAGTTTGGGGTCACTTTTACCTGTTTGTGAAAGAAAAGCACATTTTGTCTATTAAAACAACATGACGTGGATCAGAAATCCAGCGCAGACAGGGTTAATTTTGTAAATGACTATTATGGCTGGAAACGGCTGATTTTTTTATGGAATCTCTTCATAGGCCCTTTATCACTCCCATCACTCCTGTGTTCCAATGGCCCTTTATCACTCTCATCACTCCTGTGTTCCAATGGCCCTTTATCACTCCCGTGTTCCAATGGCCCTTTATCACTCCCATCACTCCTGTGTTCCAATGGCCCTTTATCACTCCCATCACTCCTGTGTTCCAATGGCCCTTTATCACTCCCATCACTCCTGTCTTCCGATGGCCCTTTATCACTCCCATCACTCCTGTCTTCCGATAGCACGTTGTGTTCGCTGATCCTAGTTTAACTTTAAAAGGCTGATCGATGGTTAAAATACCCTTTTGCGATTGTTGCAGCCAGAAAATTCATTGTTTTCTATGGAAATAAGCATTTATATAAAGCGTACTTGCTCTTCACACACCGTGTGGACGTCTCATGCTGAACACTGAAGTTGGAAGAAGAGGAAAGAGCCGCTGTCGCGTGTGTTCGTTTCTAAAGCCTCTACCGGCTGCTGGGAGACTTTTTCATAAAATAAAAATATACATTTCTTTCTTAAACACACTTTGCCTTTAAGGGGCACCTAAAGGAACAGTTATTTTTTTTTTTTTTACAGAACCATCCCAAATATAAAGACTGAAGTCCATTTAACCCCCCATCAGCTCCTGTAAAGGCCCCCCGTAGCCCACCGCACCTCGAGTGCCTCAGTCGCTGGTGCAAAATGCGTTGGGAGCACACGGAGGCTCTTCCACTGCCCATACATTCACCTTTATTACTGGATCCTTTAATTATAAATCAGGCATTCATACATGCTGAACACGCTATTCAGCTTCCCATGTACGTGTACCTGTGGGTGTATAAATATTTTTTGTTATAATGCTATATAAAATATTGAAATTAACTGATTATCATGTACATTACTGAGCATAGTTTTAATTTACTGAGAGGGTGGTGGATAAGTGGAACAGGCTCCCAGTAGAAGTGGTAGAGGGTAATACAGTGAGGGTATTAAACATGCATGGGATAGACATACGGCTCCTGAATCTATGACGAGACCAACGACTGATTATGGTTTTACATCAGGAGAAATTGGCAGAATAGACGGGGGCCGAATGGGGAAGCTTCTGTGTCTCTGTAGCTTCAGCTGCTGCAGTGATGAGAATCTTTGTGCTTTTCCTGAGCTGTAAATGCCTGAGCCCTGACAGCATCCACATTGCGTGGAATAGGATAAGACTCGGGGAGGGGGGGGCGGGAGGAAGTGATCAATTCACAGACCCCCCCCCCCCGCCGGAGACATCTCAGAGCGCGCAGGGAAATGTCTCACCGGAGGCAGACCGCCTCTCCGCATCCTTTGGCTCTTGGATGTAGAAAGGTCAAACGCCGGCTGGCGGTGTGTCAGCTGCTGACTCCAAAGGGGCTTTCCTGCCGCGGGGCCTGATAACCGGGGTGTACGTCATAAAGCAGCGAGCGTCCGGACCCCAGTTACAGGAGCATAACGGGCACTCGATGCTGGTCCCCCCCGGTCTGGCGGGAGGTGATGTTGCAGTGACATTGGAATGCGCGGTATTACCAGACCGTAAAGGGCTGGCACATGCTGCAAAGGGACCGTTCAGTCTCCCCGATAACCCTTCAGAGAAGACTGAGTATTGAAGTACTTTACTACTCTCTCTGCAGCTTCCCTCCTCCTGCCAGAGCCAACTCTTCTTGCCAGTAATTGAAGCAGGAAAGCTGTCTGCGCATGGGCACGGCGATTGGAAAATATCTGGGTTTTGCCAGAAGTGTTACAGAAAGTGGGGCTCATCCATCAAAGGGGGAAGCAAAGACAACCACAAGCCCCCCCCCCCAATGTTTTGTGTCTGTCCGTTTCTATTATGGCAAAAAGATAATTCAGTGCAAATACCGGCTCCCACTTCCTGTGGCATTTAACGGCAGGTGGTATTCTCTCCATGTAATGTAGTTGGAATCATAATAAAATCATGTGATTGCAGAAAACCGCCCAAAACAACTTATTTGATCGATTACTGTATACAGTTCGGGGGGGTATATTGCTGTATACAGTGCTGGGGGGGTGTTACCGTATATTACTGGTCTAAATGGCATTATGCTGAAGGCAAAAAATACATTTCCTGTGTAACTTCTCCATTTGGCTCCTGAATCTTAGACGGAACCAGCGACTGATTAAGTCTTTACAGTAGGAACCGGCAGATTAAATGGGGCCGGATGGGTCTGATCTGCCGGCAGCGTTCTGTTTCTATGAAGTCGTGGGAAAGCGCTCAGCCTGTAGACGCCGGCGTACACGCAGCTGCTGCGATTAGCCGCATGTAATGCATGCTGTCTGCAGCTGTATCTCTCACCCAGCGAAATGCTTCAGGCGGCTTTCTGTCCAAAGCACTTTTACTTTGAGTTCCACAAAAAGAAACAAACCGTGTCGGCGGATCCTTTATATGATGACCTATAATGTGGACGTGGATGAAAATCAACTCGCGTTACGGAGCGTGAATCCAGAGGGTCTCCCCATTATAATATATGTTTAATAAATCTGCTGGTTGCGCAGGCTGCGTCGCTGCTATTCGATAAAAGCGTATTATTAGGATTTACTAATTTATTATTCACTTCACCCGTCTTTTAACATCGGGGAAGTATAGTTTGATACCATAAAGTATGAACAGTGTTATGTAACACTTTATATCAGCAATTCTTATTGAGACAAAACTAAAAAAAAATATTTATAAAGTCGTGATTATGCTTCTTCTGCGTTACGAAGGGCCGATCCGGCCGAGCTTCTCCTGACCTTGCGAAATGCATATTTCAGCTTCTATCCGTCGAGCCGCCTCTTCCCGTATACTCACTGAGAGAATTCTGAGATGTTTTCCCCTTGACTCATAGTTTAGTGAATATCTGCCTCTGTGATCAGTGATGGATTAACCTTTGGCAGAGCTCCCAGTCACCTCCTTCTCCTCCTCGTTTGGCATCTAGGGTACAGTAAAAGACCATGCGCGCCTTTATGAAATGAGGCCCCGGGATATGATGTCCCGGCGGTTTGTCTTAATATATTATTATTATATAGCGGCTGTGCTGAGCTGGCAAAATGTCCATAGTGTAAATAGACCATTGGCCCATCAGAGATCTCCCCTGTAACTGGACGTGCGGCCCCAGGCCATTAGACCTCAGGGTGATTGTTCTATAGACATAGAGGTATAAGTGCAGCATGGTGATGGAATTTAAACCGCGTGCTCATAAAACAGGAGTCGTGCACTGTGACAAATACCATGACGTAATTCCCCTGACCTGTATAACAAATACACACGTGATAATGGCCCCTGACCTGTATAATAAATACACACGTGATTGTGCAAAGCCCGGCTGTGATCTGCCGCTTTATGGGGCTGTAATTCCCCAAAACTACAGGTGAGATAAGCCGGGAGCGCCTGTGAGATGGCATTCGCTTCTTACATCTCGTTTCAGGCGGATCCCCCCGGGCCGGCACGGGTTTTCCCAGGGGCCGAAGTTCAGTCTGTATGGAAAGGATCACGTTGTGGGCAGGTCGTTGGATAAATGCCTGTCTCGGTTGCCGTGTGGATGGGTGACGGCTGCCGAGCAACGCCAGGGTTTGTTGTAGTGACTTTGCTGTTGCTGCGGCGCTGTGGAATTTTTTCCCTGAGTCTGGTGATAACTCAGGCATTGTACCCGCGCGTTAAATACTTTAACACCTTTAAGAAGCACGCGTGTAAAAGCATTTAAATGCAGTATTAATTTTAGGCGCTGGCCTAAGCCCTGCCAGTTTCACCCCCCTGGGTGCGGTGTCCTTCTGAGCGCTAGCCTATGATGTCATATCCTGGTGCTCCTCCTTTTAGAGGCACGAGGTACCGGGCCGAAGACGCTGCCTTTAACTAGTTCATTGAGCAGCCATGCCACAGGGGCCCTGATCGTCCAATAACACGGTTGGCTCCCTGTTCTATGGCAGAGGGGCTCCTGTCGGCCGAGGGCAGAAAACCCCACGGTCTGTATCTCCCTATGGATCTCTGTATTTTCTGTGGGGAATAATAAAAGATATATATAAATATATATTTTACACTATATCTTATTAAGAGTTAAGGTAGTTCTGTTGTTGGTTTTCCTTTTCTGTCTGTATTTAACCCGATTTTGCATAGGTAAGATAATGTGGTGGGATTGTTACATCGTGTAGAAGGCTGGAAAGGGGATAGCATGTGGGGGGAATAAGCAAAAGCTGTCCATTCTATACTTTATGCCCTGGTTTCAGCTCATTGGTTAAGTGATTTACTCTTTCTCAAGGTAAAACCTGCTGTTGGCGGGGCCATAACACCCATTGTCCTCAGCCGAGCCCTGCAAACCCACCGCTGCCTAAGAGCCTTCTGTGGAACACCCACGAAAATGATACCTCTTTATTACACCTCTTCGGTTACAGGTCCCTGCGTATTGGCAGCAGCTCGTGAGAAATCCACCTAATGTTTGATCTTCATGTTTCTAATCGGACGCTCGTTATAAGCTTAGAGTTATTATTGTAATTTACCAAAATATCCTGCAAAACAGCGACCGTACGGCTTAAGCTTTGAGCTCCGCGGCGATTGCTCCATACATAGAGTTCATTCGAATGTTTTTATCATTTTATTTATATGGCGCCAACTATTTCCGCGGTGCTTTTTCCAGTCTGGTGAGCTGATGCGTTGGGTAACGAGCCCGGCTCGCACGCTTGCACTCATACTTGCACTCATACTTGCACTCATACTTACACCTTAGTGATAAAGGAGCAGTACATTGGTTTTCCAGGCAGCGTGAGGTGAATCAGCCATTGCCGGTTTGGTTTATTGGAAGCCGTTGCCCATGTACTGGCGGGCAGGCGATGGGGCACGTGCGCTGCTTTCACCATTAGCGGGCAGGTTCATGATTGACACCCGCCTGCCGACCAGGCCGGCTCTGTCCCCGGTTATGAACAGACACAGCTTTCCGGGGCCGAAAGTGACTCGGTTACGATGTTACTATATGGGCGGCTTTCATAATAATAAAGAGCCCCAGGGAACCGTCCCACAGGCTCTGTTGCAATCTGATACGGCGTGAAGCTTGTTTACTCTCACACCCTTCGGTAATAACGCAAGCCGCTTTTATCTGCTCCTGGGAACACAAACAGCGATGGGCTCCGTGCTCTGTGAATGTGTGAAGCATTGGGTATACGTGGAGGACGCCGGGGACATTATGACATCAGAGCAGAAAATGTAAAAAATCACTAAATAAACCTCCCCAAAACTCACTGTACATTTGGGGGTCCATGGGGGTAACTCTTTTCACCCCAAGTCCCGAAGTACAGAAGGTGACATCAGATATGTGATATGACATCACTGGACAGTTGGACTATGAAATCATTAAATGAAGTAATGGGTGATGTGGTCCCGGCCGTCATGCTCGGGTCTTTCTTTCTGTCTGTTCTGGGCTGAGTTGCTCCATGCGTCTCCGTACAGCTATTTAGGGTCAGCAGAATGCAGCCATCCCCTCTTCTCTTCCCGTTTGCGCTTTCCCCCATCTACCGGTTATCTTCATCGCCGCGCGCTACGTAAATGGGGTAATAACCTTTTGTGTGCTGTAGGCTCTCTGACACACAACGTGTGAATAGCAGAGCTTTATCATCGGCTGTGAGTAGAGATCTTACAGGCAGGGGACGAGTGATTTAATAATAAGCGTATAATAATAATAATAATAATAATAATAACTTCTTCCTTCCTCTGCTTTCAGCTGCAGTCGCCTGAGAAGAATACAAGGCATCCTCGCCAAAAGCAGCAAGTCGACAGCAGATGGAATTTTGTGCATTTTAGGTAAAGGATTAGATCGAAATGCTTCTCACTTTCTTAAAGCCTAGCTCCAAAATACTGACGGCACAAGGGCCGGTAAATGTATATTCAATGTATAGTGGCGTGGAGTCAAATGATCCGTATAACACATGCTGAGCGTTTTCACGTTATCATTTGACCCCAGGCCGCTATACATCGAATATCTCTGCCCCCTGCCTTGGGGAAGGGAGCTCCCGCGCGTCTCGTTCTGCTGGCGTGTATCCGGATGTATCGCTGCCAGGTAACGGGCGGACGCCCAGCTGCTGTTTTGGTTCACAAACAAGAATTGACGCCATCATAAGTGAGATCTGCTTCTTTTTAAACCATGCTCTTTCCATCAAGGAGCTCGCGTGCAAAGTGGCCCCCGTTGTGTTGTCGGCTTCCAGGGGAAACGTGTCCACCCGTCACACGCAGCAGACGTTCTAGAGTTTGGGCTTCTGCTTGTCTGCTGTAAATGGGACTTTTTGGCTCCATCCAGCTTTTATGGGTGTTGTCGGCTCATCGCTGGCCGTGGTTAGAAACGACTTTCTATGAGGGCTCCTACCATAGACCGAGTCTGGTAAAGTTTGCAAGCTGACCGTTCTGCCTGTGAGCAAACTAGAACGGTGACCGATAACCTTGCAAAGATAAAATTATTTTTTCACTGTTATTTCCAAGCAGCTGGTTTCTAAAAAAGATACCATTCATGTTTTCTTTTTCCTTCTCGCTCTTCGTGTTTTGTAGGAATCGACAGCCGGTACAATGAAGGATGCAAAGAACTCGCCGACTATCTGCTTTTTGACTTATACAACCAAAGAAACACCGACTTTGAAAGAACGGGATTTGCTGAAGAAGTTCTGGATGGTGAGAATACGTCGCAGTTACTGACCAGTCCCTGTGTTGAGGAGGCGTTTGCGCTTGGAGACCATTAAACGATGATTTATTTCTTTTTTGTCTCTGTTACAGATGTCATTATCCTAATCAAATCTGACAGAGTCCATCTGTATTGCAATCCTGTGAACTACGCGTATCTCCTGCCGTACGTGGGCTGCTGGAGGAACTTACACGTCCACTGCCTGACTGAAAGCGAGGTGGGTATACGTGGCGCGGCCCTTGTCCTGTAGACGTTGGCAAGCTGGCCCTTGTTAGCATGTGAGCCGGGCTCAGTGTTGGCCACTTCCAAATACTTTTAATGTAATCATGTCCTGTTTATATCTAGGTTGCTCTTGATTGTTGTAACATGCGAATGCACGGCAGTGATATTGGGTTTCGTTGTAATCTGCGATAAAACCGGGAGCCAAAAGCTTTATAGTCCTTTGGGTTATTCCCAGGCTCTTGGGCTAGAGGAGCCTCCTTAAGCCGGGGCAAGTAGTAACAGGATTGATGGCCATTGATAAGACATGGCCAAGGGCAGTTCTCATTAATTACAGACCCAGGAGGAAAGCAAAACGTGTTTTGGAAGACTGGTCCCGAAGGCAGCAGGAACAAATTAACTCTTTGAACACCAAACAGAACAGTGTATCCCTGTCCTGTGTAAACCTATTGATAAAATGTGGGGAGACAAACATGTTTATTGTTCTCTGGCTGTATTCATTGCTTTGTGTAGATTGTCAACCAGTTTATAGGGGGGGGGCTAGAGGCATGCTGCATGCCAGGATACACAGGGTTTGTGTGTACATTAGAGTGTCCATGGCATTTGTGCTTTGTAATTAGTAACGTTTGCTGCTTTTGTAGTATGAAGATGAGGAAGCCGCTGAAGAATTTAAGATAGCCAGCTTTGTAAACATGGTTCGGGACTGTGGCCGCATTGGGATTCCCTACAGCTCCAGAGGTGAGTTGGCACATGTGGGGTGCGTTTAGAAATACTGTAACAACCTGCGCCTGTTACTGATGTGCTTCAATGGGAGGCTTTTCTGGTCACGCCTTGTGTGATCGGTCGGCGGTGATCATCAGGGTATCCCTTACGCTGTCCTGATGATTCCAGGGGTCTCGGCTGTGCCATTGCAGGATATGAATGGCCACGGCCTCTATTTGGGCATTTAATTGCTGTCAGTGTACACTGCGCCTGCTGTACTCCTGCAGACCACGTTTCCCGCGCAAGCAGCAAGATACAACAGAAGACGTGCTGCTTTCTTATGGGACCCTTGTTTTGGGGACATCATAAAACTTCCTTTATCATGATGGGGTTAATAAAGTACATTTGGTCTGAATATGACTGATCTGTCTGCACAGGTCACCTGCAAATGTTTGACATGTTTATCGTGGAGAAGTGGCCCATCGTGCAGGCTTTTGCCCTGGAGGGCATTGGCGGCGGCGGATTCTTCACCATGAAACACGAGGTAATTATTGTGGGCTTTGTTATCGTATTTGAAATAAATACCAGTATAGAATTCTGTTAATTTCTGTCAAATTAATGAAAAATCATATAGTGTTCACCTCAGAGGGAACATCGCATACAACACATTTCAAAGTGGTAAGAAGCATTATGGCGGGGGCATGGAGGTTTCTTACGGTGTGATGTGCATTTGTTTTGCAGTTGGTGGATGTCAGCGAGTCGCTTTGGAAGACGTACAGCGTAATGGACCCCGTGTCATTAGAGGCCTTGCTTACAGAGGTAATATTTCCAAACAAAAACACAGGTTTACAGATATCCCTGTCCCCTCTCTGCATGCGGGGTCCTGGTGGGGTAGTTAACATTTTCCCTAATTAAACATGCAGCCAGTCCTTTCCATTTATTTATATAATGGCAGCATATTAATAAGCGCTGTTACGATAGAAACAGTGAAAATATTTTACAAAGGACATTACAAATGACCATAACGTTAACACAGGCCTGTGGGTTATCCTGCCGCGATTAATTGTTTCCAGGTCTGTCTCGTAGGGAAGAATTATTTTATTGTAGGGGATTTTGTTTCGATGTCCACTTTGTCCCAAAAAGATTTATAAACAACGGTAGTTTCCCCGCTGTGAATTAAAATAAGATGACCTTCTCGTTTTGAAATCTTTAGGATCTGGTCACATTCGAGCATCAATGGACCAACTTCTTCTCCAATTTTGAAACGGAAGTTCCTTTCATCCTAGAGCTGTCTGAGTGCCAGGCTGGGGAGGTGAGCTCCGGGCGGACGGCCTTTTATATTCAAACAACACATTATTTTCAATTTGTCGAATTCAGCGTGATTTGTAATGGTTTGTGCTCTCCTTATATAAACTGTGTTTATATATGAGTGTGGAAGGGGGTCATATATATAAATGGAGTATGAGGGATTTAAATGCTCGATTATAAGACGACATGTTTCTGGGATTTTGTAGGACAAACCCAGAAACATGAGTAATATTATATATTGTTGAATTTTTATTTCTTGTTTTTTTTTCTCCTCTAATTTGTTTTACATTTCCACCCCCCCCTTTTTTTTTTTTTGTAAATCAAGATTTTTATTGGTTTACATATGAAAATAAGGGTAATATTATATATTAATATAATATATACTATGTCTGCTACAGTATTGATAAGGTATATGTCATGAGCTGGAACACACGATCACCATTGTTTATAATGTGTCCTGTATTCTTTTTGCAGCCATTCAGAAGTTATTACAACCATGGGATGCTGTCCAGCCATATCTCGGATAACAGGTACTGGCTCGCTTTCTCTGTGCTGCTGGGGAGATAAGTTCCTTCGACTTTGTTTAGAAAGTGAGTTTAATGTTATAAAAGCAGCCACATCACCATAGCAACCAATGGAACGACCAGTCAGCGGCAGTTTGGTTGCTCTGGGTTTAGAGTGCTTTTACATCCTTTGCACGGAAACCGCTTTTTATACACCGTTCCTATTGTCTTTCGCTTCCCTTCTGCCTCGTGACTGCACGCAGCTGTCCTGTTTTATGGGTGAATTAGTTACATTTTGGAATTTTCAGTTTATAAGGACATAGCCGTATGTTCACGCATAGCTATATCTTAGGGCAGGGGTCCGCAAATTTGGTTTGGATCTAGGAGCCAGACAAAAGTTAGGAACTAACCCCCCCCGATCATGCTTTTATATCGTCCGGGGTTTGTCAAGCCTTGCCATACATTTAGACACGGTAATATCTTATGCTCATAAACACTAACGCCTTACAGTAACACACACGCTAACATTCCACACTTGCTAACACCATACACTATTACACACACTAATACTATATGCTGACATACACACACACGCTAACGTTCCACACTTGCTAACACCATACACTATTACACACACTAATACTATATGCAGACATACACACACACACGCTAACGTTCCACACTTGCTAACACCATACCCTATTACACACGCTAATACTATATGCTGACATACACACTCATGCTAATGCCATACTGTAACATAAACACCATACACGCTAGCACCACACCCGTATAGACATGTGCACACACACTGACTCCGGCACTTTAAATTTTCACACTTACTCTGACAATATAGTATACACACACATACACACTACTCACCTCGTCGGACGAGCCACGCCACGGCTTATCTTCTGCAATCGTGAACGCGCGCCCTGTTTTCCTGCAGGGGCGCGGTGTAGTCAGCACAGGAACATAATGCACGTTTTAGTTTGTTTGGTTCTTGTTTTTTTTACACAAAACATTCATATTGATTTCAGTAAAACTATTTTACACATTTTTTACGTTCTAAGCACATTTGCTGACTATAGAGTCTCATTGTGCAGACAGCCGAGGCGTCTCCTGTTGCTTTCGTTGCTGATCTTTGCGCTTTGCCTTTTAGGTACGCTGCGACTGTAGGAAGCCTGCCAGATATCCCACGTGATCCATAGTTAGCTCAAGCTCTTAAGAAGCGGCTCCTAGAGAATACTCTTAACTATAGATTATAAGAAAGCCCCCACAATTATGTTACAGCTGGAAATGTCCTTGATTTCCCTGAAAGCAGCTGAGTGACCCCAAACTTTTGAACTGTAGTGTATGTGATTTTATTTCAGCAACTCCCCTCTGTATCACGAGGGATAAGCACTCGTATGCTACAATGCAGCAGCGGCATCACGCCGAGCCGTCTGTATAGTGATCAGCGTCATGTACTCTGTTTCAGTCCGTGTAGACAGCCCTTCGTCCTGTTCGGGACTCATTCCACCAGAGACAACCTGAAGCCGGGCAGCCTGATCTTTCCATCCGAAGGCCATCTGGTCAGAAACACCGGTTCTGGAGGAGGCACGGCCAAGCATATGGTACGAATCCTTATTAACGCCATGTTATATGTGTACTGCAGGAGCGGGCAGCCTACCTTCCCGTTCGTCAGGATCTGCATGATTATTCCTTCCCTCTTTAACGCATATGATAGATGATTGTCGCCTTTAAATTAACAAAAGCACCCCCTCCGCAGACCATGGCTTCCCTGAAATAAAACTCAACTCAAAGTTAACTTAGGTTTAAGAGCTACAGTCACAAGTCTGAATAATTTAATGAGGCTAAAAGCTACGTTGGCCGCTAATCCTTTTAATAGGAAAAGTGAAAGTTTCTGCAGGACAGGGAATGCGGGGGGAGGGGCTGATTGTGCGCTTGTTTTTGTGTGATTAGTAATTGAATTGAATATGCTGATGGATTGCAGGTGGCCCAGTGCGTGTCTCCTAAAGGTCCTTTGGCTTGCGCACGAACATACTTTTTTGGAAGCACCCACATTCCTTACTTAGGTAAGCGAAATTAGGCTGTCTGGCGTGAAAATACTTTTTTTATATAATATAATACAGCTTGCAAAAAGTGATTCATATCTTCAATAATTATCTGTAAATGCCATGGATAGGTAAAATTCATCGTAATAATGTAAATTATATGTATTTGAACTTTTATTTTTTTGGGGGGGTTGGGTGGCAGTGACTGTGTGTAATTATAATGGGAAAGGTTTTTTAAGTTTCCTATTCATTTTTGTACACTAAATATACATTATATAACAAAGAACGTGAAAAAAAAACAGATATGAAATGAGAATGTTCTTTAAAAACCCCTCTGTTATTCATGGCGTGTGGCTAACAGATGCGTTGTTAGCTGGTCGTTGCGCGGAGCTCAGCTGCCATCTTTAAGTTTTATTTCACTTCTCTTTAGGTAAAGACAATGAAGCACAAAGCAAGAATGAGCACATGTGAGTATGACGCCGTCTGCCGGCACCACTCACCGCACGTACCGCCGAGCGGGGGACGGACAATGGCCGCTCTGTTAGAAGAGCTGAATTGTGCGCGTCGTGCGGTATACGTGGCACATGGCCGCGTTAATAATGCGCATATCATTAAATAATTCTGCTATTTCTGACAAGAAGCCAGTAGAGTATTTTAGAACAAAGAGCACGCAAATCGTTCAGTATGTGATATTATGAATTCATATGGCTTGCTTTATAGTGATGTTTCCTCTTTGACCGTTCTATTGGGTTCTTTATGGCTGGTGACACCCGCGGTCCCTGGTTACAGAGTGCATACGGCTGGAGACCACTCAGCGAACACCTGCCATTTCTAGTATCTGAGTAAAGACACATTTTCAAAAATATTGCATGGTTTTGTTTTTTTCTAAATGCTTCTGGTATTAACATAGTTTTTTCAGACAGCTGCATATTAGCTTTCATTGTTATCTGGGCCGAATCTACTAGACAAACGTCCCAACTCCTTATACTGCCTGTCGGAAACAATAGGATATCGTACTATTAATCACCCAGCCAACAGTGTTACTATTGAAAGTCTATAGAGGGCCAGACTTCATTAGCATTGCCATAAACAGTCAGCTCAGTGCGGTGTTTGAGCCGGGAAAGTGACCTGAAATATCACAACTGACAGCCGTGGCACCTCCAGGTCTGCAGATAAAGGGACGGTGATATTACTGTATACAGCTCGGGGGGGGGGGTATATTACTGTATACAGCGGGGGGGGGGGTTATATTACTGTATACAGCTGGGGGGGTATATTACTGTATACAGCTGGGGGGGTATATTACTGTATACAGCTCGGGGGGGTATATTACTGTATACAACTTGGGGGGGATATATTTACTGCAAATGCTCAAGAAGAAAAATTATTTTTCTATTTGACTTCCCCTTTAAGTTAAAAAAAAAAAAAATGCCAGTGTCATCTAACCCAAGGGATAATGAGCCCCGAATGTGTAAGTGGCCATTCTTGTGTATGAATCAGTTTAGTGAAAAATAACTTAAACCGTGAAAAAAGATTGTATGTGAAGCTCCCAGAAACACAGAGACCGACGTGGCCTCTGCTTTTTTGTGCCAACAGTTAGTTTAAATGTACTTCTGTCTGATATCACTGCTGTTGCTTTGTGCTCCTAGCAATTCAGATTTATGACCCCCCCCCATCCTTTTATTTTGTCTGCCTTTTGAAGTGTCGGACCCACTAATGCCGCATTATATATAATTATGTACACCCTGCCTTGCAGATGGTCGCTAAGAGACAGGACTGTCACAAAGACTTCACGTCCCAACATGATATGATGATCTTATCGTATGATTTACATTCTGTTTCTTCCTTTTAAGTTCCGCGCTCTCCCAAATCTACGCTGCGCTGGTTAAAGCCGTTCTCGCCGGCATCGCAAGCTACGTCAAACATTCAAGTTTTACAAAGGTAATTAGTGACATCATCGAAGAAACTTCACCCAACAGGATGATTTCTGTGTTTTTTTTACATAATGTTATGGTGGCCTCCACTCCCCAAACTTCAGTAGATTTAACCCCCTCCAGGGTGGGCTTCTGTTCCTTCTGAACGTTTGGTACATACAGTGTTATTGTGCTGCCCACACACCCAGATCTAACGCTATTCTTCAATTGCTAAGTAAATCATGGGAGTTAGCGTACAAAGATAGCAAAGTTTTATGGTACACAGCCATTCCAATGTTTGGGGTCACTCAGCTGTCTTCCTGGAGAGCAGGGACATTTCTGGCTGTAACAGAATTGTAAAAGGGTTTTCTAACCATCAATTAGCTTTTTAAACTTAAACTTGGATCAACGTACACAATGTGGTAACATATAGTACAAATAATACATAAGGTTGAAAAAAGACCGAAGTCCATCAAGTTCAACCCTTTTACCAAACCTTCCTACTCCTCACCCAAAAGAAGGCAAAAAAAAACCCTAATTAAGCTACTTCCAATTCTTCTTCTTGACTCCAAAAGGCAATCAGATTTCTCCTTGGATCAAACAGCTCTAAAATATTTATTCTGTTTAAAGCCCTATTGTGGTATTGGAAGACAGGAGTGATGGGAGTGATAAAGGGCCTCTGTACGCCTATAAAGAGATTCCATTAAAAATCAGCTGGTTTCCCACTACAATAGTCATTTACAACATTAACCCCGTTTGCGCTGGATTTCTGATTCATTTCATGTTACTTTAATGGATAAGATTTGCTTTTCTATTTGAACAGTTGTGTGTGTGTGTATATATATATATGTTTGTATGTGTGTGTATATATGTGTGTGTGTGTGTAATATATATATATATATATATATAGTGTGTGTGTGTGTAATATATATATATAATGTGTGTGTGTAATATATATATATATAGTGTGTGTGTGTGTAATATATATACCGTATTGGCTCGAATATAGGCCGCACTTTTTTCCCCCACTTTAAGTCTTTAAAGTGGGGGTGCGGCCTATATTCGGGGTCTAGTGCCCGACGCCCGGGACATGCAGTCCCGGGCGCCGGGCAGGTAGCGGGGTTAGGATACAGATCCCCCGCAGCGGTGCAGGGGACCTGCATCCTACTCTCGGATGTCCTCAGACAGCCTCCCCTGCCAGCACTTCCCGCGGGGGGGGTGCCGGCACGGGAGGTTGTCTAAGCGCATCGTCTGGACGGTCACCGGCTGCAGCGATGCGGGTAAACAGCCTCCGGGTTGTTTACCCGCATCGCCGCAGCCGGTGACCGTCCACACGATGCGTTTTACCTCTGACCCCCCCGACTTACCGGAGCAGACTCCCGGGTGTCTTGCGGGGGACATCTACGCAATACGTGTATACAACTTCCGGTTGTATACGCGTATTGCGTAGATGCCCCCCGCCGGCCCCGCAAGACACCCGGGAGTCTGCTCCGGTAAGTCGGGGGGGGAGGAGGAGGAGGACAGTGGCAGCATATCTCGGGGAGGGAGGACAGTGGCAGCATATCTCGGGGGGGGAGGACAGTGGTAGCATATCTCGGGGGGGGGGGAGACAGAGTGGCAGAATGTTTTTTTTTTTTTTTTGGTGCTTTTTAACCCCTTCGCGACCTTTGCCGGTTCAGGACCGTCATAACAAGAAGGTCACTAAATGACCTTTGACGGTCCTGAACCGTCAAAAAATTAAATAAGCTTAGAAAGTGATCAAGGATCACTTTCTTCGCTTAAACGGCCTTGCTGCAATGCCTCGATGTCGAGGCATTCAGCAAGGCCGAGATCGGCATCGGGGGCCATGTCTGGCCCCTCCCCGGGGCGTCAACAGCCGCCATACACTGTATGGCGGCGGACGCCCGTTTTAAAAGCGTTTAGGAGGCGATCAACGATCGCCTCCTAAACTTAAATGGTGTCGCTGGAATGCCTCGATCAGGAGGCATCCAGCGACACCAAACACTTACCGCTGCCGGTGATCTTCGCCATCAAGCAAGATGGCGGCGGCCCGGGAAATAAAACCATAAAGATGAAAAAGTTCGCTAGAGGGTCTCCAGACCCTCTAGAGAACTGGCTCCACTTGCTGGTTGAATACAGGTACTGCATTCAACCATGCAAGTCAATGGAGCCCAGCTTTCTAATCACTATGTGATTAGTAAAATATTCAAAAAAAAAATAAAAAATGGAAAAAAAAATTAAAAAAAATGTGCTAACATTTAAAAATAATTATGCAGTGATGTCACTAGATGAACCATCCAGTACCAGCAAAATGTGTTAAAAAAAAATAAAAAAAGTATTAAAAAAATAAAATTAAATTAAAAAATAAAGTTTATTATTTTGAGCAAGTGCTAAAATTTCTCAAAAATCTCAACAAAGAGTTAAAATAAAAGCACTTCAAATACCCAAGGGGTATCTAATATAAAAAAAAATGGCTGAAGGGGTAAATTGGAGTGGCCTAGCTCAAAGATAGGGCATAGGTACAGACTGACCAAAATGGAGAAAAAAAGCGCACTTCCCAAATGTGACATTTTAAATCTGAAACAACCCGACAAACCCATGCATGTCGGGTATCACTGCACTCAGGAGATGTTCCTGCACACACATTGGGGTGTTGTTTGACAGTGACATATACCAGAACCTGTATATCTATAACTAAAGTACAATTTGTGTGAAAAAAAATTACTATTACAAAATTTGACAAAGTGTAGTTCTATAATTGGTGCATGGAAAGGGTTAAAATAACAGCATTTGGAATACCCTGGGGTGTCTAGTTTTCAAAAATATATGGTTTAAATGGGTTAAATTGAGTTAACCGGCTTCAAAGATATTCCAAAGAGGAGATGGAGGCAGAATGACCAAATGACCACCTGAATTACGCATGCCCCAAAAGTAGCCTTTTACCAGCCAAACAATCTGACAAACCCATGCATGTGGGGTATCGCTGTACTCAGGAGATGTTCCTGAACACATATTGGGGGGTTGTTTGACAGTGACATATACCAGAACCTGTATATCTATAACTAAAGTACAATTTGTGTGGGAAAAAAAAATAAAAAAAATATTACTATTACAAAGTTTGACAAAGTGTAGTTGTATAATTGGTGCATGGAAAGGGTTAAAAAAAACAGCATTTGGAATACCCTGGGGTGTCTAGTTTTCAAAAATATATGGTTTGAGGGGGTTAAATTGAGTTAACCGGCTTCAAAGATGTTCCAAAGAGGAGATGGAGGCAGACTGACCAGATTTGTTAAAAAAGATTTGGAAATCATAAAACGCTGCTTGTACTTATTGTCCTCTAACTTACAAAAAACAGCAAAAAAACATAAAAACATTGGGTATTTCTAAACTCAGGACAAGTAGTAGAATCTATTTAGCTATTTTTTTTACTTGCTTTTTTAGGTGAGTAAAAGATTTTTCAAATAAAAGTCATAAAATGTGTTTTTTTTTCAATTTTTCACCATGTTTTTTTTATTTTTTTTATAGTAAATAAGATGATACGATCACAATAATGGTATCTGAAGAAAGCCTATCTTGTCCTGAAAAAAAAAAATATAACTTATGTGGGTACACTAAATGGGTGAGGAGAAAATTACAGCTGAACACAAGCACCACAAAAGTGTCAAAACAGCCTCGGTCCCACAGGGTACAAAACGAAAAACGAGCCCGGTCCTTAAGGGGTTAAAGAAAAAAACTTTTTCTTTAAAAAAGCACCAAACTTTTAGGGGGCGGCCTATATCCGAGCCAATACGGTATATAATGTGTGTGTGTAATATATATATATAATGTGTGTGTGTGTGTGTAATATATATATAATGTGTGTGTGTGTGTGTAATATATATATATAATGTGTGTGTGTGTGTGTGTAATATATATATATTTGTCTTTGGCTTTTAACTTGCTAATGAAGCTGTTAAAGGCACACACTATGTTTTCAGAGCTAGAATTTGATGGCAGGTCTGCCAAACGCTGCTGTTTCGGTATAGAACGTGTCTAGCGGATGACAGTCTGTAGATTGATAGATTTTGGTTTCCTTGCAGGCGAAGGAAGTAGCAGAACATAACCTCTGGTCGTTGCTAGACTCCTTCAACCTCACGCAAATGAAGTCTGCATTAAGGTCTGTTAGAAGGATATAGCCGTATTCGCCCAAGTGAAATATAAGCTCTTTAGTTGATGCCTCTTATTGGGTCAACATAGGCAAATATTTAAGGTTATATAAACCTTTTTTTGGGGGGGGTCTTCGTTAAGGAGCTGAAATATAATTATGCCAACATAGAGCACCGTGAGCAGAGAGTGATTCCTCTTCTTTAAAAATCCTGAGTATCTGATTACCCCGTAAGAAAATACCCATTACATAAAGAATCACCACAATAATATGCCACTGCGGGCAGCGCATGTTTGCACATTTTGTTGCCGTGCCATCAGCTCTGCCTCGTGATGGAAACAAGTAAAGAAAGTAAAGAAATGTCTGTCTATCATGGGGTTTGTTGTTTGCGGCCATCACTATAACACGATTATGTGCCGATAACACCGACAGCAGGTAGCGGAATACAAATCCCATAACGCTCAGCTCGCACCTAACCAATGGCCATGGGGCATCTCCGCGCAATCGATTATACACAGTTTCCATGTTGCTTTCCTCCCCCTCCTGGTCTTGAATGGGTTAAAGGGAGTTGTATGGAGAGTTTGCATTGACGTGTTTTCCGACTTTAGGTTTAAAGTGACGTTTCAGATTGAAGCTGTGAACAGCCTCGGAAGGTAAAGCATTTTCTGACGCTAATAACGTACGTTGTGTTGTCTATCGCGCCGCAAATCCATTAAAGCAGCATGTTTTATTTTGTTTTATTTTGTTTTGTAGGATTGTGCCGCTGGATGATGAGGACAGCTCGCACCTCGTTAAAACGGTAAGTGATTTGCAATTATGTATTTAAACGGCCAAAGCGCAGACCGGACGCAACCTGCAAACTACTGAGATTCCCAACCCCAGCCTTCACAGAATCTGCTTCGCTCGGGGGTTTATTCACTAAAGAGAGAGTCGTCAGGACAGCCGTGGGTTCACTGTATATTCACTGTATATTATAAAGAGCCAACCTCAGGGACCTTCTGCTGCAGGGAGAGCTTGGCTGGCCCTGTATAATGTATAGTTAAAACGCCTCGCAAAACTAATTCACCCCCCTTTTCCTATTTTGTTGCGTTACAACCTGGAAATTAAACTGCTCCAGCTCGTTCCCGCTGGCTGCGTCTATATTGGGTGTAACGGTCCGTACGATGATATTCACACAGTCATGCCATTTTTATGATGGCCCCCCCCATCAGGAACCCAATAGATGGGATGCCATCACCTATCGCATGGTATCTTCTCACCCTGATTGGGTGTTGTGTCGCATGTGGATCCTGGTGCCGTGTGCACGTGTGAAGGGTATATACACATATGTTACATTGTGTATACGTTGCCAGAGTAGTATAGTCTGGATCACCGCGCGCAGGCTGGGGAGAACTCTTACAATGATGAGCTGAAGGCTGTCGGTTTCTGCTGTAACAGCAATACTAATACGTGACGAGCGCAATAGAGAAGCGATACTGGGTGTAAAGCTCGGCTTTCACTCACACCCAGAGCGTGGGCGCTGTGTAAACCTCCGTCACCCGTTCTGTGTGCTTTCACTGGGCTGCGCAGGTTCTTCTGTTACGTCTGGCACAGAATGATGTGATTATTCAGTCATATCGTCGCCTCCTAACTGATAAACACCATGGTGTTTGGAAATGTTTATGCTGCCGATATCAAGCTATTGCAGTGTGTGATGTTATTAAAAACACGCTTACGGGAAACTAGGCCAAAGCTGTGCGGCTGGCTGTGCCACGGCAATAAAATATTTGCAGAACACAATCAGTAACTCTCTTTGCAATGAGGTGTGTGGCGGTGGCGTTAGAGCTCTGCGTGAGGGTCAGGCCGCTTGCCGTGGGTCAGGCCGCTTGCCGCAGGTCAGGCCGCTTGCCGCGGCTTAGGGTTAGGAGTCTGTATTTGGGCCAGGCTTCTCCTTGAGTTAGGACTGAGGGTATTTTGCGTCCTTTGAGGCTAGGACGCTATGTAAGGGTCAGGCATGCCTTGGTTTCAGGACTCTGTATGAGATGCAGGCTACTTGCCGTGTGTCAGACTGGCCAGGGATAGCAGCTGGGGTTGCAGCTTCTCCCCACACCCCAGGTGCCCCCGCCAGCCAGAACCGCACAAGACTCCATTCTGCTGGAGAAGTGAAGCTTCCCGGCCGGCACGAGACACGGAGTCTGACCCCTCGAGCCCCCGGCTTCCTCTTTTCTTTCTGCATCCGAGATGCTATTTTTTGCTGACTGTGACGTTTATTTTTAGATGCTGGCTTTTAATATTTATAACGTGCTGAGATCCGGCCGCGATTCTCCGCTGATGCTGCGTTTTGTCTCCTTTCATCGCAGGCTAGCATGACCGTGTACGACGTTCCCGACCTCCACTCCGGCCGCGGGACCTTGGGATCCGTTGTTTTTTCCGAGTCGTTTCTCAAGTCCCAAGTCTTTGTCAAAGAGAAAGGTATCCGTTCTATATCCTTAGGGGCATCTTAAAGGCGCTTTCCAGCCTTATTCTCGCACTAGAGAGATGCGTGTCGGTGAGCCGGGTTTATTGCTGCAGGTAGAGCCTATAAATCTCAGCCGGCGTTACCACCAAAAGCCATCCTCTTGGAAGTGGGCACTCCGCGGCATCGCATGGGCACAGCTCTTTCTGAGACGGTGACATCATAACCAGACGCTTGAAATGTCTCGAGACTCATGACACGCGATGGCATCGCGTAACGGACTGTAATCCCAGCATGGGAGATACGGCAGGGGGTCCTGCAGCGCTCGCTCCATTGCAGTGGAAATGCCAAAACTTGCAATAAATTGCAGCAGTTATTGGGATGTTACTGATGTGCAGCAGACGTGCGTCACAAGCCCCCCAGCTCCTGCTGGACAGGGGGCACCAAGCCCGGTGAGGCTCGCAGTAATTAGCGCTGGGCTCAGGTGGGGTTTATTCATCATACTTTCTACAGCTGTACATAAACCACCTTGCTACAACGTGCGAGCGCTCTCACACCTACAGACTGAGCGTCTCCTGGGGGCTTCCGGGTCTCACAAAATCCATCAACCCCCTTCAGCAGCCATCATCCCCTTCATAGCAAATCCACCTCTACCCCTGGGCCTAAAAAAGCCCCCCTGGAAAGGCAGAACTGATTTTACAGACCCTCACCGTGATAATCTAAAGAATGCACGGGGGGCTTGCACGTCCCGTCTGCTTTTATTGTTGTTGTTTAGCGCGATGTCCTGCTCTGGAAGAGCGTAACGATCGTTACACATTAAACATTTAAATACTTTTTCACCTGGTTTAATCCGTATAACAGACCGTGGATTTCATTGCTTTCTCTCTCACTCCCAGATGGAGCGGTTACGGCAGACAATGGCTACATCATCCTGACCGCTGCTGTCCCGCGCTTCGCCTCCTGGCTGGTTAGTTTTCCTCTGCTGTTGTGTAGAGAGATATGTAGATAAATGTCTGTATATCGCAAAGGGGGGACATGTTAGAACAAGTGGCCATAATCTACAACTAGAGGGTCGGAGGCTTGCCTGTAATGTAAGGAAGCCTTACTTTATGGAGAGGGTGGTGGATAAGTGGAACAGACTCCCAGCGGAAGCAGTAGAGACTAATACAGCGAGGGGATTGAAACATGCGCGGGATAGACATACGGCTCTTGAATCTAAGACGAGACGAAGGATTGATTAAGGTTTGAGACTTTACAGCAGGGGAAACAGGCAACTAGATGGGGGCCGAATGGGGCCGATCTGTAGGCAGATTCTGTTTCTATATAGAGAGAGAGAGACATATAACTTCTAAATCTAGCGCTTTAATGAAATGTAAAAGCCGCTGTGGGTTTAGGTCTGCAGGCAGTAAATGGATTATACGTTTCTG
Organism: Spea bombifrons; assembly: GCF_027358695.1. Taxonomy (NCBI): domain Eukaryota; kingdom Metazoa; phylum Chordata; class Amphibia; order Anura; family Pelobatidae; genus Spea; species Spea bombifrons. The sequence continues at coordinate 5,958,042 of NC_071087.1, read as the reverse complement.
TGTAAACGCGTCGGTTTGGCAGTAACCTGGCTGTTTGAGAGCGTCGCTGATTGTTAATTCGTTCCAACTCCCGCTAATCTCATCCGTATGTCTGCAGCTCAGACTCCGCTGACCCCAAGACGCTCTCCCCCCTTTAAAACTCAAAATGTGTGTGGCTGACTCCTCCTGTGCCCCCGTCAGATGCATTGTGGGTAGGAAGGAGTCGGGTCATGTAATGTTAGTAATAAGTAGGGGTGCTGGCATCTAAACTGCCGCATATTTTCTCAAATTCTAGATATTTTACTACAGATTTTTTTCTGGTTTCAGGTTGAAGATAATGATGTGAAGCTGTCAGAGAGAGCGCTGAACACCACGAAGGTGAGACTCCGGGGAGCACTGTCTGCGGGAATCACTGCTCACTCGCTGCTCTATCGTGATTGCCTTTCTCCATAATATATAAATATATATATAATATATATACCGGTGTGTGTGGGTATATTGGGTATATATGTATATGTATGTATGTGTGTGTGTGTGTGTGTATATATATATATTATACACCAAGTCTTCTCCAGCAGGATGACAGCTCAGCATTTTACTTTCTAGGGGCTCGGATCATTTCTTGGAAGTTTCCTGGCTGGGGGTGATGGGGCTTACATGTGTCCGAGCGGTCTGCAGGCTAAGCCGGAGGAAGGTGAGCGGGATGGGTGGGTGTATGGGGTCCGCACGCCGCCCTGTAACGCCTTTTATTAGATAATCCGCAGCATGTCATTAAAGTGACATTATAGAAGCCTCTGCTTGGACACCAAGAGGCAAGAAGGGGGTCTTTTACAATATAAACAATAACTTACAAAATGCTGATTGGCTGACTCCATTTAACCCTTCGCAGTTACCAGAAGTTGCCTTATTTCTGTTTTCAGGTAAACTCTATTTCTTTTCGGATGGCCTGCTGTTTCTCCTCCCTTCCCACGGGGCCGTTACCATTTCAAAGAACCACATGAATGCTGTCAAGTTCTACGATGGTGTAAGTACACGTCCCACCCCTGCCGGTCAGCCGTGCCCCGTTTCTATTTACAAATAAGGAGCCCCAAAAAGTCGGAAACCGCATAGACAATGTGGTCGGGATCTGCCCTAGCTGTATGTTTGCAGGTAGTTGTTAACCCTTGGGGAACGTGATATCATCCTGTATCATCCTGTATGCGCAGGCAAAGCTCATTGGAGTTGGACCTTTTGTAATTCAAAATGAATTTCGTGAATAAGCCCCCTTTTTTCCCTTCAAAAGCCTCTCTCCAACTCCACCCCAGTTACATTTTTTTTTTTTTTAGCATATGATCCCCGATGAGCTTGGATTGAAATTGGGATTGGTGTCCAATAAAAAATGAAGTCTGATTTCAATCCAGCCTCATCATATCTATTAACAAATAGAAGCATTTGCTAGAACAATAGCGGGGCGCGCATGCTTCAAACCCCACGAAGCGAGCAGATGATAGGATAAGCCGTCTCATCATTCCCTTTGTGGTATTTTTCCTCTGATTACTGACCTTCCCGCTATTGTTAACGTTAAACAAATAGCTGCAAAGCCGCTCGTTCTGAAGGTAATTATTCATAGCTTTTGGATGTCGGCCAGAGCTTTATCTAAACCATTAAAGATAAAAATATACTCGGGAGAGGGGGAGATACGAAGGAAGCCGCAGTTATCTTATTCTATAAACAGGCTAGTGTGCGTTCTCAGCTCCGGTCTATTATAATAATAATAATAATAATAATAATATGACGTTTATACGGATAAAACCCCCAACAAACACGTTCTAGAACTTTTGTCATTTTACTGCCTCCCTCCATGTTTGTGTATAAACTTCGCTTACGTGTTTGGTAAAATAAGCTTAAACGCGTGTGCTGCGCTGATCCGTCGCTTTAAAATAACCGTATGTAATCATGTTTATATGCACTGGAAGCACCTTCTGTGTATCTCATGCTGTACTCAGCATCTGCATGGTTATTCCTCCCCACTAACCTACAGCCAGCACGTTCTAGGCTGGTCGCCAACGTAACTTTCCGCAGACATGCTCTGGAATAGTCTCCCTCTAGTTGTTGTTGTTGTTGTTGTTGTTGTTCATAACGTCCGCGTCTCCGTTGGACAGGATTCCGCCGGCACGGTTGCCGTTCTCATCATTGACTGTAAAAGCTCTCTGCTGCCTCACCTGCCCACCCACCTCGGCGTCCCCGGCAGCCCGCTGATGTTCGCTATGTTTCCAAAGTCAAAGAGTTATCGCGGGTTCTACTCGCAGGTGAGTGTTTACATCCGCGAAAGACGTGTGCTTTCATTAAAACGCCGACGCGCTTCACGTTTCTCGTACAAAGCACGACGGTGGGGGATGGGGTGATTATTAAACATGCACATGTATGTGTGCAGCGGGCATCGTGCTCAGCAGCGGCTTTCAGGGAACCAGAACCTTTTAATTCTTTTTTTTACAAATGTAGAATAAGGATGTCCTGGGACTTCAACCGGGATGCCAAGTGCAGCGGCTGTGTATTTATTGTACGGCGCCACTCAGAGCACTAGAGGGCAGCAGGGAGCTCTCTGTAGGAATTGTTGCTTAACGCTCTGTATACGAAGGGTATTATGAATCGTACTACATGGTTAATATTCATAAAATCCCAGGTTATTTTACTTATTCCCTGTGACGTTGCTGTGGTTAAAATGATGATCTGGCCAGAGTAACGTACATCAGGTGATGAACGTATTTTAAGCTGTATAACCCATGGGGGGAACAGATAGATGCAGCGTTCAGATTAATGTGACGTTCCTATGTGCGGCTTTGACTGTTTCATGCTAGGAGTTTTAGCAAGTCTTTATTACACCCCCAAAAACAGATCTTTGCAGTCTTTTTATAGTCGTTTAGTCCGGTTTCTCTCACAATCCGGATCTTCTGTGGCTTAACGGAGTTTATGTGTAAAAAGTAATTTTGGTACAAAACGTTTAGAAGGGATCTTATCACCATAGCAACTAATGGACCTGTCTTGATGACCGGGGATACAATGACAAACCATTTTTACTTTCAATAGTTTTTTATTAATTTTCAAAGAAATAAGAAGTACAAATATCACACAATGGGGGCGACGTATGTATTACTATTGGTGTTATCGGCACATATGGGGAGATGTTTGTTTTATCATCTATGTATGTTCTTAAGCTCTGACGGACGGACGTAGCGCTCTACAGTTTACTGTATAATAACGGGGGTGCAATAATATACAGTCACATATAAAGTATACAAATGGCCGCTATTTTGTATTGATAAATATGGCCCAGTGTTAGCAGCCAGGTGCATGCTGGGATGCACATTTGTGCGTTTCTACTGGTTTTCGTATTTCATCATCTAAACGAATTACTTATATTACATGTGATAGATTCTGAACTCTTTGGAAGGTACTTTATACGCTAAGCTTGCCGTGTAGCCTCTGGATCCAAATAAAATATTTTTTATTCTATATTTTAGGTGTTATCGCAGTGGCAGCAGAAGCCTGAGAGCCCCCGAGTGATATTGAATGTGATCCAAGACAATCAGATGTCTGAAGAACAAACCAATATGTAACTAAAGTCTTCATTGATGTTTTATTTATTCTAAATTTAGATGCTGATAAAAAAAAAGGTGCTTTCGCATACCGGCCCCCCATACAGCAGGTGCGAGTCCCCCATCCCCCCCCCCCGCCAGCCGTGTATCCGGAGACGCCGTCGCCTAACCAGCTGGCACGGTGCGGATAGATCGCTGGACGGGCTCCAGGAGCACAGTACGTCCCCTTCGAGGAGATGTTTCTGGCCGCTATCTTTACTGCGGAACGAGCCAGGACGAACCTATCGGTGAAACCCGTACGGAAATACAGCGCCGGGAAAGAGCAGATCGCTCTGTACACTGCGAACGTTCGCACGTGCAAGAGGACCGGCGATAAACAATAATAATTATTAAATTAATAATAATAAAGCAAGGGTTTATCAGAGCTGTGCTGTGTTTAACCCTTTACAACACTGCACTGCATGCCCTTTCCCTGCCGTGCCCAGAAAGCAGCGACTCTCCCTCTGTCTCCTGTTAAATTCGGGCTTTAGACTTTCTCGCTGTGGAAGGGAAATAATAATAATTCCTGTTTGTAAAGCTAGATGTTTTAGGATATATCAATAAATGAGAATATATTGCTTTACAGAAATAGTAGTCGATACCTGAAAACACAACAAAGCAGTTGAAGAAAGCTACGTAAAAATGGGATGACAGCGGCTTGATTATTTTTCTTGTGCGTGAATTTTGAATGCGTTGATTCTTTTGGATTCTTTGCAGTTATGAGAACATGCAGAATCTGTACGATGCTTTGTGCCGTCCTGCTGCAGAAAGATGGAGTCCCCTGAAAATTATTTCTGCCAACCTGCCAGGACTGGAAAGGTGACTGATTACACGTTTATGTGCTTTTCGGAGTTTGTTTACCTCTGCCCTCTGGAAACACTACATTGCCTCTGATCAGCTTGATCGGCCGCAGTTAGCCCAGGGCAGACCATATTTCACGTGTTGGGACCTTGGATTTCCAGGTGCCCACATACTGTGATCTACAATATTCTGCGTGTATCATTTATTTATATAAACACACAAAAGAAAGCCCTGCGCTCAAACTCCCATCATTCTTGGGTGGCAGAAACAGCTATAGTATTCATCAGCCCAAAATACATAGAACAAACACAGAAAAAAGTTACCTGCACACGATCCCAAACACCTGTGCTTATATAGACAAATGGAGGTTTTTAGTTTCACTCCAATGGCCATTAAAATGGAAGCTTTCGGTGTTTGTATCATTTATTTACAAGCATTTCGGTGTCACATCAGTAAGGTTTCTACCTATTCAGATCAGTCTATCGTCTAAGTTAATATATTTAATGTATATGACATTGCATTTCCAAGTAATCAGTTTCATTATAATTCAGATATGATTAGAATGTAATGCTATATATATATATATATATATATATATATACATATACATATATACACACTAAATACTAGAAGTAACGTTTTCTTTGGTTGAAAGTTTCTTAAAGCACCTGGCGGTTAGCAGCGTGGGGCGTGAATCGGTGCCACGGATTCACCTTCCTGCAGTCCTGCAGAATTCTGACACCGCTGCAGGGAATAATACAGAGACTGAGAAGGTAAGGGGTGTTTTGGGCTGGGTTACTGTCTGTTAAAGACCAGAGCGTTATCCGTTATAAGTGGGGTGGGATTACTCGGCAGTTGGGATTCTGAGACGTTGCACGCAAAGCTCCCTGGGACACCATGAGTTCAACTAAACTCTTTACGAACTCACCACAAAGCCAGAGTCACCGTCACTGTAGAGCGCAACGCCGGTCCTGCTGTAGGAACGCGTCGGCCGGATGAGAATGTAGTTATTGAATCTTTATCTGTTTCAGGTGCCGGTTAACGTTCTGATCGGGTTGCCTGGAAGCCGCTGCAGGGATCTTTGTGCGTTCCTTGTGTCCTTTCAGAAGGAATATGGCAGGTTGGTCAGTTATGGCAGAGTTATCAGGAGACTGCAGGGGAGTTGCAGTTTCATCTCAATGACTTTATTATACGTTATGAAGGGCCAACCCCATTGAGCTTCTGCTGCAGCTTGGTTGGCCCTGGACAGTGTATGATGAAATCCGTGTAAGGTCTTGAAGGCCACCCCGCTGAGTTACCTATACTTTATGCTGTATCGTCAGGAACGGCCCTTTTATAGCTCCGCTGCAAACTCTTTTCTCCTTCTCTGCTTCAGTCAATAAACCCCTCGTTCGTATCGTTTTACATGGTAACGTTTACGAATCCCCGTCCTCCTCCCTGACAGGTGGATGGTGTATCACCAGCCCGGCGACGGCTCAGACCACTTCAACCCGGCTCATTTTCAACGCTATCTCTCAAATATTCTCGAGTCTCAACGAAACCGCGGAGCGAGACAGTCCGTTTACTCCCGGAAGAAGATGAGACTCCTTGTCGTTTTCGAGGGGTAAGAGCGCCGAACTCCCGCAGCATCTTCGTCGGCTTCAGCTTCCATAGTTATTTTCAAAGCATTGGAGTATTCAGTAGCGCAATGATAACTGTTTATTAATAATGAAACGGCGGCGTGGAGAAGAACGATGTTTGCACGTTACTAGAGGTTATTATCTAGAAAAGGTCTTCCTTTTATAATATAATTAACAACATAACTACTTAGAGTAGATTTTGCTAAGAACAAAGAAATCCTCTCTGAATGCTAATGTAGATAAACATGCATTGGGAAACGTCTTTACGTTGCGCTTACAGGAACGCTTTATAGAGTAGAGAGCGTCTTCCTTCCCTGCCAGGGCTACGCTTGGCTCAGGACATTGCTTTGTGGCAGATGTCCCAGGCTTATCAGCACCATTTAGGCACTCGTGCTTTAATTAACCTTCGGATGCTCAGCGGTTTCCATGCGCTTTCTGGTTTGTGTACATGATACAGATCATACGTGTGATAAAACGGCGGGTACGCACCGAAGAGCTTGGGGTCTTTCGGGGAAGGTCGCCCTTAACACCCTCTTGTTATATCTTTGAACGCCGACGTTCTTGGAAGCAGGGGATCGGTTTCTTGGAAACATTGAACTCGTTGTAGCTGCTGACGGCTGTGCTTGTAAGTGACGGCCGCCTTCCACGTCTTCACTCGCTCTCCACACAGATACTCGGATGTGGCTGATGTTGTCCAGGCGCTGCAAACTCACGCTGACCCGCATGTCAGGGCGACGTTCGTCATCGGAAGCATCAGCGCTTGCGTGGATCCTCAGATGTGCTTCATGGAACACAGGTAGAGCGTTTTCCCACGCTGACGATGAGAGCGCCTGCCTCTACACGAGCAGGGGACGTAAATATAATAGAACATAAACCCGTGCTACACGAGCGCCGTTATCTGTCCAGCTCTCCACGTCCTCGTATTTAAGAAAGGTGGATTTCTGTTGTAATGTGAAAGTATCCGACGTGGATTTCTACAAAGTGCAGCTAGAACAAACCTCATAGAAACCTAGAATTTGCTGGCAGATCCTTTTGGCCCCCGTCTAGTTGCCCGTTTTTCCTGATGTTAAAGACTCTAATCTTGATCAGTCGTTGGTCTCGTCTCAGATTCGGGAGACGTATGTCTATCCCATGCTCACTGTATTACCCTCTACCGCTTCTCCTGGGAAGCTCTTCCATTTATCTACCACCATCTCAGACCCCAGTTGGACAATGCACAGATCCAAGTGTCCCGCAGTAAATATCTGGTGTTGTGATCCATTTTTGGTTTATTCCTGCCTCCCTCATTTTTTTTTTTGTGTGGCATTTATTGTTGGCGGCAGGGCGTTGGAGAGATCTCACTTTATTAACGCTGCTTTCTGGATCTAACGCTTCCAGAAGCCACTTGCACTAATTCTAGATTTGTTTCCGTTTCCAGGTTTCTTTTCCCGAAGTTTCTGGAACATTGCTCGCAAGGTATCTAACAGACCTGTCCGACCCCACTGCCCCGTTTGCAGATTTGTACACCAGTCCCTGGTTTTGCCCGTTTGTTATTGCTGGATGACGGCTCGTTGCCGGTGAATGAAGTGAGGCGAGAAAGCATTGGGAGCTGCAGACACAAACCCCACGTGGACAGACATGCATGCCCACCATGCCCAACAGCATGCCAGGAGGGGCAGCCAGGGAGACAAGCAGGGGTTCAACATGTAACGTGGCCCATAGAGCTTTACTGACCCCTGACAAAAGAGCATTGCTATTCCTTTAAGTGATATATACCCTCTCCAGTGTTAAGCCACGTGTTTGTTTGGCCTTCTCCTCACTGAATATTGATTATTGTAGCTGAATATTGACCCCCTACGGTCTGTATGTAGAATGAGAGTGCTGGGTAGAATGCCCCCGCCATCCCTGCGGCGGTACCGCTTTCTAATGGATACCGTGTTTGTTTCAGGGATTGTGAGCAGCGTGGTGTTCACCAGTCTCACCGCGGAGCAGAGGCACCCGAGTCTGGTGCTGCTCCAGAAGCTGCTGCGCACCGTCAACCCCGGACTCGCCTTCATTCTGGCCGAAAAAGGAGTTGTGTCCAGGTACGGCTCAAATACACGTAACGGTCACACGGCAACCGTTACACGCATGTGCTCTGAAAATCCATAAATAGATAAAAACTCTATAAACCTGAAGAAATCACGATTTTTACACACACATATGAGAAGGGGATTTGGACCACACGCTGCGAACCAGGAATGGACTGCACCCGCCCATGCGCGGTCACACAGGGTATTGCCCTCTCCCCCCACAGCCGGCACACATGAAGTCTTTAGATAGAAGCGGCTTTAAAGCTGTCCTGCCAGCGTTTATAAATCACACGGTGCCGCCACCTAGCCCTGCGTTCTCTCAGGCAGACGGGACCGTCAAAAAATCAAACCATGACGAAACACTGACTTCCACGTATCGCCACCGCCCAGATCTTACATGAAATGCTTCTTACCGGTCATTTACCTAAACCTTCGGGCCAAAGGCACAGCGTGCAGCGTCAGTGGGCAAATGTCAGGATTTCTGGAGACACCGTGAGACCCCAGGCCATGATAGATTTTATTACTGATGCGTTTTAACACTAATTAGAAGAGCTTAGTCTTAGAATGACTCTGTTTCCCTCTACTAAATGTTTGTTTATTTGTTTATCTTTTATTTTGTGTTCAGTTTTATCAAAAAATTACTTTTGACATTTTATTTGTTGTTTTTTTAATACAGAACCCAGCATTAACCATCTTTTGCTTTTTTTTGTCTGTGTTTTTATAGAAATGAGGACATTGAACTCATTTTATCTGAGAACAGTTTTTCAAGTCCCCAGATGTTAAGAACACGCTATCTAATGTACCCTGGATGGTAAGGAAGAAATATACATACTTACAGCAAATATCAAACATTTCTGCTTTTGTTCATACGCAGAGCGTCACCAACCTAGTGCTAGTATAAAAAATTGAAAAAAAATAAAATATTTACATTATTTAGTAATGCAGATTCCACATCCATAGAAAGATGAACAGCTTTACCAGCTTCAGATTAAAACAGTCTTACAGTCCCCATTTGCTTCTGGGGATTTGAAGAGTCCGCAAACGTGGGTTTGCCGGAGTACGGCACGGATCTGTGTGCTTGCGCTAAAGACTGCGATGGTTTAAGCCGAGCTGCAGCTTCACTTTGAAACTGTGGCAAGCTTTAAAAAGTTGGCTCATGGCGCTTTCATTCTATTTGTTTGTAGGAGAGAATGTTACCTGTTTAAAGAAAGCACCATTCCTTAAAATGAATTGTAATGAATGAAGCATCGGTTTAGCTGCTAACAATGTAATTCATGAAAGCTTAACGGCTTCTGATCCACCGTTAAGATCTTAAAGTTGAATAATGGTAAGTAATCCACGTCTCTTAATTTTCAGGTATGATGGGACGTTTTCAGCTGGAGCCGTGTTCCCAAAGATGGATCGCATCAGCGTGTGGTTCACCCGTCCCTTGGAAAAGGCCAGGTTTATGACCCGGTGTAAAGGTAAAATTCCTTCATAATTACAAAATATATATATTTATTGATTGGGGATGACTTGGGGTTTGAAGCTCGTTTACCAGCTTTGGGTATTCTGAGGATGGATAATGTATATGTCGCTTGTTTCTGTGCGTTGTGTGTATGTCTGGACCTGACATCAGACGCAGATTTCTCCCCTGGTTTGGGGAGAGGTTTAAAGAGCATTCACTGTGTGAATCGTGCTATAGGAGGCCGATAAAAGGAACAATCTAGTCCCTAAAACTGTTTATTTCTAATGCATGTTTGCATGTTGCACGGACTCTAATGCATTTTACTGCAAGCAAAGCATTTCATGACGTCAGTGAAGCAGCAGCCAATCACATGTATGCTAGGTGACCATCAGTCCAAATATACATGTGAATGGCTGCTCCTACCCCCCTGATTTAAATAGGAATGGGGGCTCCGCTGCGGGTGTGTAAGAACCATACTGCACTATGCTCCCGGCTTTCAACTGGGTCGGCATTAAATGAGATCGACTTTAGAGTCCATACAACATGAGCTCTGACATCCGTTTACCACAGAAACAGGACTGCGAGAGCTTATAAACTTATAACAACAACGTATGCCGGAGATGGTATCCTAAACATTCATTGTATGCGCCTCGTTGTATCTCATTCATTCGCTTCTCATCGACTCTAACCCGCGCTCTGTATAAAGTGATTTCTGTTTGTATGCAGGGATCAAGAGCTCCATAAAAACATACCCTTTTCCGGGAAACATTTACCACATTCTCGGGCGAGTGAAATTTTTAGGTAAGATTATTATTTATTGATGGATGCAGCACCCCCTCATTCTGCGTCACGGCATGTAAGAGAATGAAGGCTCTGCTCAGACATAGTCTGTCTGTCCATGCTGTGTTTTCTTTGAATACGGGGAACGTGACTTTCTTATGAGGGTTCTTTCGTTGCGGTTGTATTGACCGTAGCGTTGTATGTTCTCCCGCAGACTCCGAGCAGATGATGGAAGTGTGCCATAATACTCTCACCAATTCTCTGAGTCTGCTCCCGCTGGAGGCCGCGCCGACCCCTCCGCCGGACGCCAGGCGCGACCAGCCGGAATCTGCGGCCCGCCAGTGTGTCCTGGTCTTCATCGGCTGCTCCCTCAAAGAAGAAGAGGTCAAGGACTGGCTGAGGCAGTGCGCCAAACAGGTGGGTGCCGAGCGTGCGTTTCACACGCGATCTGCTCCATTCTCATACTGTTACTGACGGTACGTTTTATCGGCTCGGCAGAAAATTTGGTTTCTAACAACCTAAACAAACTGTAAAATATGTCGATGGCTCTCCAAATATATTTTAATTTTAAGAAATGATGTTTTTCTCCCGGTATTGCCGCGTTCCCGCTATTCGAACCCTCGTACTAAGAGTCTGGCAGCTGAATATTGCACCGGTCTTAAGTATTTCTAAAAACCACGGGCTATCTTTACCACCTCGGCGGGGACACCTTCCCGGCTATGTGTCACCCAATAGCTTTCATACTATATTATTAAACAAAATGCTTAGTTTTATTTAGTCTTATTGGGGTAGATATCATACTTTCTGTCTTTCTCTGATTTATTCTTCACAGAAGCCCCAGAGGAAGGCTTTACGTACGAGAGGAACTCTAACGGCTCAGGAAATCCGTGGTATCCATGTGAGTTACGTTAAAATAACACCGTTTAAATTCTATTTTTTTTTTTAAATAAAAATTATTTGAAACTTCCTTATGTGGCAGGCAAAGCATCGCTTGGATCCGCTTCCTGACGGCTACTTCTACAACGGAAGTCAATTTGTCAATTTTCTGGGGGGGAAAACAGATTATCACCCGTGTATCCTTTTTAATGCGTGAAGATTTGCCCTGGAGGAAAGCTGGTGATGTCACATATGTTACATCACTAAAAAGTAACGCACGCTCGGGATACTCGCCACTGATCGGCAATGCGTGCGCTCGTGATACTTGCCACCGGCCAGCAATGGCCAGCGCATGATCCAGTGGGGCCGAATGAGACCACATGCGCCGGAAGCGATCTCATTGATCTCATTGGCTGTCCGTCTCTAGACGCACTAGAGGCACTATATATGTAATCAACATAAAACATATACGGCTAGTGTTCGCAAGAATACGCAGAAATCAGATATATGAAGCAAATTTTACAGATAACGTGCAAAAACCAATCGGGACAGAGTGACCCCCGTGAGAGAGCCTGTCCGGTCTATACGCATTGTTTCTGGTACGTTATCTGTATTTATACTGTTTATTCTGTGACTATCTCAAGTAAAACGTATGTTTTCTGTATATAATTGATTTCTGTGTATTCTTTGGAGTGCCGGCCGTATATGTTTTATGTTGATTACGCCAATCGCTCCCTTGTTTCCTCTGACAAGGGCAGAGCTTCTCGGGTCGCGGCTTTCCTTAACGTGTAATAATCAGTAATGGACCAGTTCATATACGACTACGTCAATGACGCAAACAAAGAGATCGAGAAGTACAACCGAGATCTGGATCAGCAGGAGTTCTATGACATCTTCGGCCAGAAGCTGTGAGGCATCGCTGGTCCAAGAGCCGCCACGTTAACAGAGAAACCACCCGCCGGAATTCCGACACCCGCCATCTCCTCGGCTCCATTATCCTGGCGGATCTTAAAATATGATTTGCACATTCCATGCGTTCACAATAATTGAGAATAGCACTAATCTGCGCAAGTAGGACGTTGTTTTATTAGGCTATGCAAAGTGGGCGCAATTAACCCCTAAATCCCCTTCACGTGGCTGTCACTCTCTTTACCACCGGCGGTGGGTTTGCTGGCCGGCAGACGGATCGCTCGGCAGAATTATTAATTAACGCTGCTTTGGGATCAGCGCCTCCGTACAGCTTTTACTATCAAAGCCACAGGATCTGTGTTTTATCTGCTAAGCTGTAACCTTAGATCGTACTAATATTTATGTGGACTGTACGTAACAGTATTATTACTATTATTATTATTCTCGTATCGCAGATTATAATGCACTAATTACCCGCGCAGCCGTATCGTACCGGTTCCCGGGGCTGATGGGTTCCTCGTATGCTGCGCTATTGTGGTAGAAACGCCGTAATACGTTACGCAGAATGGAAGTCCGTTAATAAACGGATGATGAGCGCGTTAGCCGGTAGTTACAGGTAGGCCTGCAGTAACCTGCTACATTTAACTATAAACATGCTGCACGAGAATAATTGTTCTGTATTAACGGGAAGAAACTCCTGCAGCAGGTAATATGAGCTGTAACCAATTGCGAGACCTTCCTGGCATTCCGGGGTTAATGGCAGAAAGGTCTCCCGGCCGGCTTTCTTGCACCTTGGTAGCGAGACGGCTGCCGGCATCGATGAGCACGTAAAAGGTGTGCTGTAAAAAAAAAAAAATGGCTTCCCAGGCCAGGAGGTGCTTTACGGCGCGGGAAATGCTTCGTTAGCGAATGAGACGCGGGAGCGCCGGTTTGGGCTACAAAGGCTGGTATTGGAGAGCCTATCTTTAACCCTTTCCCGTTTCCTCCATATATGTTATATTATATAATGATTATTTAGCGACGTGTAAGCACAGTGCAACATATTTAGCATTGAAGCCACGCCACATGCCAGCGTCACGTGAAAATGCTGTGATAAGCCCTAGAGCTAAAAGCTTATCAGCGCATTGAGAAAATTGCATTTTAAATTATATTTAAAAAAAAAAGAAACACTTTTACAATGGAATTTGCCTTAAAAGTGTCATTGTTTTTGTTTTGTAGATTGTTGGACCTGGCATGTGGCCTCAAAGGCCTGTCTATGGATTTCATTAGAACGGTCTGTGAATTATCTATGCATGATGCGGGGGCTATAGTACCTCTCAATGTAACTAGGGATCAGCAGCTCCTCTGTAACAGTAACACTCCACGGCAAGAGAACCGTGTTACCTCTAAGGTGAACGAACATTCACGCACCTCGAGCGCTTCCCAAAAGTGGCTCTGAGGCATACAGCGAAATCCACGTGTCTCGTGGCAGACCAAACAATCTTCTTAGCCACCAATAATCATCCGTACGTTAGAAACTGAGACCCACTTATTACTTTCATTAAAGAACATTAAAAAAAAATCCGAAATTCTGGTTTAACTAAAATGATTATTGTGTGGTGGTTGTTGTCACCTGAGAGGGAACACTTGTTACTGACCCTGCTGATCTCTGATATATAAGCCATAATGAAGTAGAGTAGTTACGCGTAGCTCGGGTTTAGCGTGTAGATGGGGGTTGTACCCCGCGGGTCTTCGGTGGAACCTCCAGTGCAGGGGTAGTGCAGCCGTCCATCTATTGAAGAACTGCGGGAATGGCTTGAGGAATCCTAGTAAATGGAGAGAAAATATAACGCGTGGCGAGGACAATATAGGGGTCTATTCACTAAACTGTGAAGTTAACGGATCAGACTTCGCTCTGCATTATAAAGGGAAATGCAGAGTTAAATTGCTCTGAAACCTTTATCTATACATTATACAGGTCCAAGCACTCCTTCATAATGTGCAAACAGACCCTTTTTGTCACTTTCCAACTCCCATTATCCTAAGTCAGCCTAAGGGCGATGGCTATTAGGTTTTCCCAGGCCATGCATCCCCTACCCCTGCCCTTACTTCACTTACTATAAAGTGTCATTTGGTGACGTTGGGTATATAATATATACAGCGCCAGACCCTTTGAAAACTAAAATGTAGCGTCGTCCAAATTTCGGATCCGGCACGAGCCGCAGGTTTAATCCTCGCAGATCACATTTCAATTGAATTTACACTCTATTCTATAGATTTTAAAGGGCAGGCTTAAAAATATCCGGAACGTTCCGCTAGAATACCTTAAATGGTTTAGTGGTCCATGTGCTATAAATGAATATATGGATAACCCTTCGCCGGACCGGTACTACTTCTATGAAGAACCCGTATTAGTATCGGAATGCAGTTAGTTTACCTCATCTTATTTTGTACCTGCGATTTTTATTTTAGTAGAAACTAGAGAAAACTGTGACGGTGCTATCGTTTTTGTGAGATAGCAGTGCCTTGCCGAACGTGTCATTCGTGGCCGGAGACGCGCTTCTGACGGATGACCGGCGATTGTAACGGCTCGCTCCCTGCTTCAAAGGGAGAACCCGGGGTTGGTGGAAGGGTTTGACGTTTACTCTTGCTTACTTTAGGTAAGTCTCTAGCACATTTCTATACACCTCCGTTCAAAAGTTTGGGGTCACCGAGCTGTTTTCATGGAAAACAAGTAAATTTCTGGCTGTAACATAATTGCAAAAAGGGGTATTTTTTTAACCCCTGATCAGCCTATAAAAGTTAAACTTGGATCAGCAAACACAGACGTGATGGGAGTGGTAAAGGGCCATTGGAACACAGGAGTGATGGGAGTGATAAAGGGCCATTGGAACACAGGAGTGATGGGAGTGATAAAGGGCCATTGGAACACGGGAGTGATAAAGGGCCATTGGAACACAGGTGTGATGGGAGTGATAAAGGGCCATTGGAACACAGGTGTGATGGGAGTGATAAAGGGCCATTGGAACACGGGCGTGATGGGAGTGATAAAGGGCCATTGGAACAGGGGCGTGATGGGAGTGATACAGGTCCTCTGTACGCCTATGAAGATTCAATTTAAAATGAGACATTTCCAGCTACAATAGTAATTTACTGCATTAACCCAGTCTGCGCTGATCCATTTCATGTTATTTTAATGGACAAAATGTGCTTTTCTTTCAAAAACAAGGACAATTGTAAGCGACCCCAAGCGTTTGAACGGTATTGTAGATGTAGGAGTTTAAAAGGAAATAAAGCTCTTTGGGGACTAAAAGTTCAATTTTAGCTCTGCTGGAAGTTCGAGGCTTCGCGGAGCTCGTCTCAATACGATTGGCGATTTCCTGTAAACCTGCGTTTTCGGCGGTTATCGGGAGATGTGATTTACTGTAAAACGCGATCTGTAAGCACAAAGACGTGCCGCTGCACTGTGTCTTTCCTTAATAAATAGGAACGTGGCTTAAAGCAATTCGGGACTAAGGAGTCCTGGCAGAGTCCTCAAGGAGTTTACATGCTTTGCTCACTATTATTAGCAGTTTGGGTTTTTATCTCTGATTGAGTGCGAATAAACTTGCTGAAGTTATAGGGGAGGAAAAAAGCAAACGTGACAAATATATACAGGAAAACGGGGACGATATTCTCCTTTTTTTCCTGTCCTTTGCGGAATTTTTTTTTCATGCTGCTGATTTTTGTTTTTTTTTGTTTGAGGAATATTTCCAGTAACCAAATGATTGGATATTTATTCCAAATAAGTGTTTCTGAGAGTTTCCATGATTTTCTTTTACCGTTTTTATTTTGCACATTTCCGACTTGTCGGACACGTCGCTCGTGTTCACAAAAAGGGACAATTTTTAGTTTAGGGTCGGATCCTAGAAACTGTGACTTAGAAACGCGTGGGTCGTTTAAGTAGAGCGTTTAACACGTACCTCAGACTGTTAGGGAGGACTTACGTTTTCTTCATTTTATTTTAATTTTAAATACTAATATTTAAGAGTCTCACTCAACAGTGTGCCAAAAGTCACTTTTTTTCTTTTGTTTTTGCTGGGTTTCGACGATTCAGTGTTTATTTTGCAATGTCGTTTTTTCCGTGAACACTACTGTAACTTCAGTAAAACTGAACCGTGTGATTGAAGCTTTTTGCTAACTATTGTATTTATTACTATTTAGTATTTAGAGGATGTTTCAGAATTGACCTTCACATTTATTTTTGTATTACTTTTAATGTTTTTACCTGCTGTTGTGCAAACCTGATTTTTACACTTTTAACTCCAATGTAACGCTGAGTAACAATAAACTATTTTGTCTGTTTCCCTGGCGCGTCACGCCTCGTCACTTTACAAGGGGGCAAACGGTGAGATAAAAGATAAAATAAACCCCCAAATCCCTGCGTTTTATATTTCTATACCCCAAATAATAATATACAATTACTTTCCTCCGCTGTGGAAACCTCCGGAGCAGAAACGTAGTCCAGGCGTTCAAACCATAACTGCACTCCCAGGAGACGCATCCCGCCGCCGGTACAGCCGGGCCATTCTCTTAATCGTATTTAGATGAGATCCTTATAAATGGACGCCCCTCCTAATTATTGAGTTTAGGGGTTTCCACCACACTCGTTGCCAACAAGTGTGTAAAACCAGCCCATAGGGATCCGTCTCGGTAGCTAGAGGTCGGCGGTAGAACGGGTCGCACTGAAGAGCTCAGTGACTGTAAACATGGCGGTCGGAGGATGTAGCCTCTCCCCTCAGCATCCCTTACTACAGGGTTCTAAATTGTCTCTCGAAGCAACATCGGTACGAACGGCGTGCGTCGGGGGGAGATGGGTTTCTATGGCTTGAGAAGCTGTACACAAGCTGAAGATCATAATGGCGAGCGTCGGCAGGAGTAGTGTAAAGCCACCGCCACTGGACTCTGGAGCAGAGGAACCTGTTCTCACAAACGTCCCACTGGATGAATGGTCAAAAATTCCCACAGAAACTCCGCTAAATCTTGTGGAAAGCCTTCCCGGAAAGAGGCCGACCCCATGTTAGGCGTGACGTTCCGGTGTCAACATACTTTTGGTCACAATTCAAGCTTTATATATCTCCATGGTTTCCAGATATTCTGTAATGTTTTAAATTGACCGCGTGTATAATATATATATATTATAATATAAGCATTCAGTCCATACAAGGGGCAATGTTGCCATCGGGCCACAAAATATACAAAGACACATCAATCGGTGGGCATATCAAGCTTCACGTTCCCTCTGTATGACGTCCGAGTGATTTATTGGAAGCCAGTAACAATTGTTCAGATGGATCAAAAGCCTCTTGGGGTGAGATCTCTTAATGCTAAATATTTGAGGCAAAATGTCTAGGTTGGGTTTTGCCCCATGACAATTGGGATGAAGGGCTGTCTTCCCAATCCAGAAGCAAGCGGTGCTGTGTGATGCTAGTTATTACCGCAACAAGTCCATTCTGTATCTGACCCGGCAATACTGGAGTCCTGGTTGCGTAGAAGATGAAGAAGCCTTCCAGGTGAAGACCAGTAGTTCTGCGCAGCTAAATCCCCAGAAATAGTCGTTAGGATGGGGAGGCTCTTGCTGACCGGCCTTTGTGTTGATGGACAGTAGGTTTGGCCGATACGTGTATCGTGTCCGTGTACGAGGATGAGCTTTGCTGGTAATGTTCTTTTACCAGTTTGTGGTCAACAAATGGTCACCCAAACATTCCGATTTAAAGATTGTTTATTGAAATATGTAATTAAAAGTCGGCTATCGAGCTTTTTAACTCTTGTTTTACCAGCCTTTGTACATTTTTGGTTCCCGAGATTTTGTTCCCAGGTCCATATGGATCACCGTGGATGCAGGGCCGGCCTTAGGGGTGTGCCACCTGTGCGACCGCACAGGGCGCCATGGTAGCAGGGGGCGCCTGACCGGGACTTAAATTAAAACATTAAAACTTTATTTAACATCATTTAATCTAAGTCCCGGGCAGTGGCGCCGAGCGGTTGCTCGTGAAGTTCTCAGCAACCGCTCGACGCCCCTCACTCTCCGTGACTCCGTCACGGTGCCGGCATCTCATGTTGAGCGCCGGACTATACCGGCGCTCAACATGAAATGCCGGCAGAGCGAGAAGACGGATCCCTCCCGCTCTCACCGCAGGACTCCGGCAACAAGGTAAGTGAGGGGGGGTGTAGTTTGAAGGGGCAGATGGGGGGGTGTAGTTTGAAGGGGCAGAGGGGGGGTGTAGTTTTAAGGAGCAGAGGGGGGTGTAGTTTGAAGGAGCAGAATGGGGGTGTAGTTTGAAGGGGCAGAGGGGGTGTAGTTTGAAGGGGCAGAGGGGAGGGGTAGTTTTGAGGGGGGTAGTTTGAAGGGGCAGAGGGGGGTGTAGTTTGAAGGGGCAGGGGGGGGTGTAGTTTGAAGGGGCAGGGGGGTAGTTTGAAGGGGCAGAGGGCGGGTAGTGAAGGGGGGGCGCCAGAGGAGTAGTCCGCACAGGGCGCCACAACGCCTAAGGCCGACTCTGCGTGGATGTATAGTAGATGGCTGCCATGTGTCCATAAAAGCCCTTGGTCTTCTTCAGCCATGTTCTCAGATTGGCAGATCTCTATCAAGTCATCCATTTTCATCTTTCTCTCTTGTAATCTCATAACCCTTTCTTTTTTATATATATATATTTATTTATTTTTTAATAAAAAAAAAAATCTTCGCTCTTTAGTTACACTAAAAACAGCCACATAATGTATTTTTCAGAACGAGATAATCCCCTTTTAATGGGCGGATAGACGGAGAGATAAAATGAGCTTTTCCAAAACACTACTTTTTGGGGGTAAGGCAGGTGTTGAGATTCAAAAATCCTATTCCTAATAAGCTCTACACACATTTCAATGCTCTGCAAATCACTTGACCTTTGTTATAATCTCGTACAAAATGTGCCTGCGCTTTTTCAAGCTACAAAGGGTTTATTTTAAGAATTCCGCTTATAGAAGAAATGCCAAGGAAATTGGAAAGTTCATTTTTTGTGCATATCCATTGGTTAGAAGAACTCTACAAACAGGTCATTAAAATACCTGGCGTGCCAGACTTATGAACTTTTTTTTTTTTTTTTTTTAAAGAAAAAGCATGAAAGCATCATATTGTTGAGTAAAAGAGAACTTTGTGCTCTGCTGTGATCTGGGGTTCTCCTGTTCAGATCTCTGCACTGGATTGGGTTTACTGGTGGGCAAATTTGCTATTTACAGTACGGGATCATATATATACCGTATTGGCTCGAATATAGGCCGCACTTTCCCCCCCACTTTAAGTCTTTAAAGTGGGGGTGCGGCCTATATTCGGGGTCAACCGCCCGACTGTCCCGGGCGCCGGGCAGGCAGCGGGGTTAGGATACAGATCCCCCGCAGCGGTGCAGGGGACCTGTATCCTACTCCCCGATACGCTCAGACAGCCTCCCCTGCCAGCGCCGGCACCGGAAGTTGTATTGCGTAGATGTCCCCCTCCGGCCCCGCAAGACACCCGGGAGTCTGCTCCGGTAAGTCGGGGGGGGCAGAGGAGGACAGTGGTAGCATATCTCGGGGAGGGAGGACAGTGGCAGCATATCTCGGGGGGGGGCAGAGTTGCAGCATGTTTTTTTGGTGCTTTTTTAAAGAAAAAAACTATATAATACAGGTACTGAATTGATTCAATGATGAGTTACCCGATGTTAAAAGACATCAACGCCCAACTTGGTTTTTCATGGACTCTTGAAGGCATCTCTTGTATCTTCAAATTATGGAGACTACGGCTAAAGCTTCTGTAAATCCATCCATGCCAAGGAAATTTGGTCGTGACGTTGGAGGATTTAGTTTTTGTGCCCCATATGAGCTGCTTTTAATTGGGAGAGGCTGAGAGTAACACGGTGTCTGTGATGGATAGACGTGGGATTCTTGAGATAAGAAAGGAGAAACAAGGACTTCTCAGAAGGGAAACATTGAGATTTGAAACCAATGGGCAGCATAGAGCTCCTAAAATGGGGGTAACAGTAGAAAAATGTCTCAGTGGGGAGCTAAAATATTGTAAAACGTTCGTGAGAAGCGGAGCTAAGATAAAATGTCTTTACAGCAGGAAAAACGGGCAGCCTAGATGAGGTCCGAATGGGTCTGATCTTCCAGAAAATTCTATCGTTTTTGTGTCTGGGAATAGACGGCGGGGGTTCGGAAATCAGATCAAAGCCAACGAAATTTTAATTGTAAAGCAAAGAGAGAATGGTTGGAGATATTAAATGAAGAAGGCAAAATAAGCATATTTCACATTAATATGATAAATTCCGCACAAAACTAAGAACTCAAATAGTGACGCTAACTCCCAGAAGAATGGGGGAAGGGTTACGGCTTCAACACTTCTTTAACACACTGGAGTCTCGAGCTGGGAGCTTTCTCCTGGAATTTTCCCGGGAACAGGCGCAGGATTCCTGGGAACGCCTAGTTTTTGAGTGTGGCCCCTGATGGCACTCACGGTGCGTTGAGTCGGGCTGTAATCTGTGACAAGGTGACATGTCAGTGACTGCTCCGCAGAGACGCGAGGTGTGGGAAGCTGACGGAGCGTTTGTTCGCTGGCAGAGGGTTTCGTTGCTCTCTCCCATCGTGTCAAACTGGGAGATAACAGGGAGTACACGTTAATTTACTGGTATTCCTAACAGGATTGACGCCGAGAGGATGGTCAGGGGTTAGGGCTGTATCAGGCTATTTAAAGAGACATTTGATGTGCCTATTGTCTGCTACACCAACCAGCAGCCTTGTAAAGGCCAAAGGGAATGGAGAAATCTGCTGCTTGGTCTGCGGTGGATCGTTCTCTACGAGTAAAATAAAAGTCTCTCTCGTTGGGCAGGGATCGGTACATGGAACCGGTGCCCAAAACGGCTGCTTGCTGCCTCCGCAATACACCAGCTGTTAATAAAAATAAAAGAAGCGCGCTGCCGGTTGATCCATCGTGAAATCACACGGCAGGAAAATAAAGTAATGTATTTTAGTTACATATTTTAATTTATAAATCGATTTCTCCAGTATCTATACACATTATCGGGGCTTTTAGGGCTGTAGAACCCTGTGATACCCTCATACCCTCAAACATTCTGACCTCCTAGAAAAGAGGGCATCAGGGGAGGAAAGACGGAGCTTTTTCTGTATACAGCGTTATTAAAGGGGGACAGCCACCAAAGCTGAGATTGCAAATCGAGCATCTAAACTTCTCATACGTTCCGCCATAATTGTGCAACATCCCTTATTTTAGCCAAATCCGGATACGGTCCTTAATATTCAAGGAACCTGACGGATCGGCGGCTGTTGGCCTGCCCTGACCTTTTTGTTTCGTTCTGTAACAAAGTTCGCCTGCTACAAATATTTATTAATTATTATTATTAACAGTCAGCAGGGAAAATGATCTGCGCCCCCCCAAAAAATTCCGCTGACCGCGTGAATGTTCAAGGAGAAGACATTTTATTATTTATATCGTCTTGATAAATTAAAATGCACTTGCATACAGCCTGAATCTCTAGAAATATTCCCCGGGATCCCAAATTGACTGGTTTTGGATGCCTACATATTCTACGTGCTGCCCGGCAGTGTCCGGCAGGTGATCCCCGGCAGTTTGTGGAACCCATAACTTACTATAAATTCTGTACTCTGCCGGCATGAGTTATCTCGTGACATTGGGGTGAGCAACAAAAGCGGTCGTGTATAAATTCATCAGAACCGTTCTTGTACAAAGTGGCCTTGTCACCATAGAAACAGGTTCATCCGATTGGTTGCCGTGGTGGTAACACAACTTTTCAAACATCATACCAGAATATCTTTTTTTTTTTTTTTTAGACATAATGGTTAAAGTGTTTGCATATTGTTGTTATTTCTTGGAGCCAACAGAAACTAAATATGACATTTCTCTCCAGTATAGCAATAAGCTACATGACAGCTGTGTTGATGATCTGATTAGTGTTTGATGCCAGTCTCAGGGTTTTTGCCCCAATCTCAGGCTGAAGGGGCAGAATCTCCGGGTCACACGGTCTCCTTCCTACTCGCAGTTGGTGCTTTTGCTTCCAATATGTTATGGTTGAAATCCCTGCTTGAATGCAGGTGACTCAATTAAGTTAATCTTAATGACACCAACTCTACCCTCCTTCAAACGCTCCCTAAAAACGTTTCTTTCATTGACATAAACTCCCCCTACATTAATGTCATTCACTACCACGCAGTCCTCACCTCCTGTTTCTCACCCCTTATCCACCTAGAATGTAAGTTCCTGCAGGAACAGGGCCCTCCATTCCTCTTGTATCTGTATGTCAATTGCTTGTCATTTTGTACTTGTCGTTATCTGTAAAATTTTTACCTTGTACAGCGCTGCGGAATCTGTCAGCGCTTTATAACTAAAGTATAATAATAATAATAAAGTCAAGGTTTCTGTGGGGACCAGTATTAGAACCGTTGGGGTATTTAACTGCGTAGAATCTCCGCGATGGCTGATTGAAGGGTTAATATTTCATGAGTTTCAGGGGCCGCTCATTTAGAATGTTCCCAGGTATGGGTATGATCTTTAAATCGGTTCAGAACTTCTAATCGACTTACATTAGAGCATTTAGTGGAGGGGTCCGTGAGAATGTGTAATGTCCCTTCTGAATCTAATATTCTCATTCATGCTTCCAACTTACGAATAGATAAACCACCAAGTGGCTGATTATGGGTCCAATTTTGCAGGATAGGTAAATATTTAATCCAAAGGTTTTATGTCCTCACTTTGGGATATCCAGTCTACAAATATTGTACCCGATTTCCATTGGCTTCAGCAAGTTATTTGTGAATAATCTGAAATCGAATGAATGAACGACAACAGTATACATTGTTACTTCCCATATATTTATTCAGATGCAGTTCTATATTTACAGTTTGAATATTACTTTTGGAACATTGGATTTATGTATAAATGCTCATTCTGGTGAAAAGTTGGAAAACTGGTCTCATCACCATAGCCAGGGGTGGAAGGGTCCTGCTTCTTGGAATATTACAAGGTCTTCCAGGTCTTTGTATCGATGGAGAACAGGGTCGGGTTTCCTATAATTCATACTTTCCAGCTGCCTACAGCTCAATTGTTTTAGACCTTTTTAAACCTTTTGGGACTGATTAAACGGTTACCTTACGAAATGCAAAGTATTCTTACGCCATCATAAGCCAATGAGTATGAGTTTTCACTCTGTTATCTGAGCCCAGTCTAGAGAAACACCCTGGATCCTTTTCATACAGCCTGTGGGAAACAGTATGTCTCAGTCTTAATCACACAGCCAGACGCTGTGACTAGTGGAACTCTCTGGAGGAACCGACTTCATTAGCATTGCCTTAAAGTGTCAGCTCAGTGCGGTGTTTGATCCGGGAAAGTCATCCAAAACATCACATGACTGACAGCAATGGCGACCTCCAAGTCTGCAGGAAAAGGGAGGTTTTTTTGGGAGCCAAAATCAGATAAAACCAATTTTTGTCAGTGTTTTGGGGTTTATGCTTTAACCAATATTTTTGTCAACCAGAGGATCCATCTGTGATAGTCGGGTTGTTGGTTGTTTGCGATTTAAATGACATCACTATATCCATTGTGGTTGAATTCTGAGTAAATTTTACAGCTAGTTTGATGAGAGACCCGGCAGAGCCAGTGAAAACCCTGCCTTCCCAGACTTTGTTCTTAGTAAGTAGCAGTTCGGTCTTTATCGGACCAATTGCGACGACCTTGCAGGCCCCGGGGACTTTAACCCTAAAAGTCTCCCAACTTTCTTCCGGAAGCAGCCCGACTCTTGGATGCAGTAATATACAGCCGTGTCTCCAGGCGCCGAACACCTTTGGGAAAGGAAGCCAGTGATGATCAGACAAGCAACGAATGACATAATCACAAACATGGGAGAATTCTTGGCTTTCTTGATTCCGGCCAAAAATACTCAATCTGTAGTATCCCGCCTCTGGAAGTAGAACGCTGATGCTGATTTTATGCCCCAAGTGGGTTATTAGGCAATACCTGTCCAGGGAGTATGAAGAAGTCTTCCGTTTGGTCTTTTCCAGGACGGCGAACACCTCCGTAGTTGGTAGAGCGTGAAAGGTGATATTGCATTTCCCATTGGTCGTCGTTATCACGGGTGAAAGGTGGCTGGGATCCGTGAGACCTTTCAGTTTTGAATTAAGTCCCGGCCCGCAGTGAATGCTGAGATTAGGCGGGAAAAGTTCATTGTGGTTTATAGGGTGGGTGCATTGAATGAGTAAATTAGCAGCGTTTTGGAAATGTTCCCCGTCCGGGTCTTTGACAAACAGCGAAAGCCTGTAGAAGCCGTGGTAAGGGAGGAGAAGTCGGCAACCCAGCCGCGTTTCTTCGATGTGAGAAACCAGACACTTCTTGCTGAGAGGTTCCGCCAGCTTGTTATGCGCGAGTTCGTACATCGCCAACAACGGCCTGGAAGTCTCAAACACCAGGCTCAAAGCACCGTTTTCTGCAACGATGAGGTCCCCTCCATGGCTGCAGCTGCTAACTCCAAAATATTTCGCTTTCTGGTGCACACCCCAAAAGTGAAAAGGGTTTTTTGGCAGCCAGTCTGAACCCTGTGGGTCCGGGCAATCGATCTGGTACGAACAAACCCATCTGTAGATGTCATTACCATCCATGGGTCTGGCGAATATCATGAGCTCAAACAGACCATCTGTTGGTGGCATCACTTTGAGGGTCATTGACGATTCATGCATAGTCAGCATCCCGTACGTCTTCTCTACCGGGCTGCGGTCATTATTTGAAGTCTTATAGATCTTATAGCTAAATTCTGTTGGCTGGGGACAGCCAAGCATAATGTTGACCTCTCCGCGATCTGTAAACAAAGAGGGTAATCTGGGTTAAATTTACTATTATCGATACATTATAATGTTCCTTGAGTTAGAATGAAAATTATGGAGAGGAGACCAACATTCTAAAATAATATTACGGTCTCTTTTATTTCTGTAACATGTTCTGGTGGCCACCAAAGTTGGACTTCTTAAGTAAGAATACATTTCCAGGCTGTACTTCAGTATAACGACTTCCCTGCTCCAGCACCAAAAGAGATAGATATAATTTTCACTCCTTCCTTTGAAAAATCCCATATTATACATTTTCTTACTGGCACGGCCTATCCCGACTTTCCTCTCGTTATTTATCATGTAAATAAATAATACTCAATTCTCCACTTAATTTAAAATAAATAAATAAATTCTATGATAAATTGTAACAGAAGGATATTAATAAGCCTTTTCATTTACTTTAAAGCCACATGCCTATCCCTAGGTGTCCGTCATCCATGTGTCCTCCTAGATGTCCTTTTTTCTCCTCTGTAGGAACCCTGTTTTTCCCCCACCGTATCCTATTGTTCTTTTCTATTTTATGTCACTCTAGCCTTGAAATAAACCGATAACGGATAAGGCTTCCATAGTCACAGAAAATACTACAATTTTTTTCTCACCTGTCTTGAGGTAGAACACTTTTGGTGAAATGACGAAGAGGCCGAGTTTGAAGAACTCCGAGGTTTTGAAGATTTTTTGCTCAAATGTTTCAAACGACACTTTGTATTCAAGGAGCTGCCAAGCGGGGTCATCAGGCCAATGCGTTTCGATAAAATCCTCGGGATCGGTGAGGAAGTAGAAATCCTCGTAACTGGAGAGGCAGAAACGTGAAATCGAGGAGAACAGATTAAAAGCCGTCAGAAACCGGGGGAAATCAGCGCATTCTGAGGTTACAAAGGAGGTTCCGAAAAAGAGAAGGAATGGGAACTCCAACCGATGCCCCATGCAGGGCCGGCCTTTGGGGTGTGCGACCTGTGCGACCGCACAGGGCGCCACACTCCAGGGGGCGCCGCCGCGGGGTCCGCCGCCGCCGCAGCGCGGTCCGACGCCACTGCCGCCGCGGGGTCCGCCGCAGAGCGGTCCGACGCCCCTGCCGCCGCGGGGTCCGCTGCCGCCAGTATGGGGGCACCCGGCACCCCTCCAGAGACGGACAATAATGTCCGCCGCTGGAGGAGCAGGCTCGCAAGGGAGCAGTATCGGAGGTCTTTAACAGACCTCCGATACCGCTCCCTTGTGATCCCCGCGGCAACAGCTGCTGTGCGCCGGGGTTTGCTGTTAGATCCTGGCGCACAGCACTGAAGCCGCGCCCACCGGTCTCCGTGCCCTCTGACCCGGAAGAAGAGAAGACAGAAGAACTAAGAAGAAGAGCGAAGAGGAGGCAAAGAAACTGAAAGAGGAAAGGTAGGAAAGCATAGAGTGACAGTGAGAGTGGATTGGTGTATATGTGTGGATTAGTATATATGTGTGGTTTGGTGTATATGTGTGGATTGGTATATATGTGTGGATTGGTATGTGTGTGTGGATTGGTATACGTGTGGATTGGTATATGTGTGGATTGGTGTATGTGTGGATTGGTATATATGTGTGGATTGGTATGTGTGTGTGGATTGGTATACGTGTGGATTGGTATATGTGTGGATTGGTGTATGTGTGGATTGGTATATATGTGTGGATTGGTATGCGTGTGGATTGGTATATATGTGTGGATTGGTATGCGTGTGGATTGGTATATATGTGTGGATTGGTGTATGTGTGTGGATTGGTGTGTGTGTGGATTGGTGTATGTGTGTGGATTGGTGTATATGTGGGGATTGGTGTATATGTGTGGATTGGTGTATATGTGTGGAGTGGATTGGTGTATATGTGTGGATTGGTGTATATGTGTGGAGTGGATTGGTGTATATGTGTGGTTTGGTGTATATGTGGGGATTGGTGTATATGTGGGGATTGGTGTATATGTGGGGATTGGTATATATGTGGGGATTGGTATGTGTGTGTGGATTGGTGTATGTGTGTGGATTGGTATATGTGTGTGGATTGGTGTATGTGTGTGGATTGGTGTATGTGTGTGGATTGGTGTATGTGTGTGGATTGGTGTATATGTGTGGATTGGTATATGTGTGTGGATTGGTATATATGTGTGTGGATTGGTTTGTGTGTGTGGATTGGTGTATGTGTGTGGATTGGTGTATGTGTGTGGATTGGTGTATGTGTGTGGATTGGTGTATGTGTGTGGATTGGTATATGTGTGGATTGGTGTATATGTGTGGATTGGTATATATGTGTGGATTGGTATATATGTGTATGGATTGGTATATACGTGTGGATTGGTATATATGTGTGGATTGGTAAGTGTGTGAGAGTGATGGGTGTTATGCTGTACCATTTCCAATGTATTTTTCATTATATAATTATGCTCTAAAGTACATCATAACTCCCATCACTCTATACTGTTCCATACAGTGGCAGAGCTGGGAGGCAGAGGCCTTGCACCCTCACCGCAGGACTTCTGAAAGGTAAGTGAACTTCAAAGAGGGAGAGGGTAGATAGTTAGGAGGGGGTAGATAGGGAGAATGGAGTGAGACGGGGTACATAGGGCAATCATACTCCTATCATGCCAAGTAGTCTACGAGTACATCCTGGAATCTGCGGGCATGATAAGAATGTGATTGCTGTTAATCATATATATATATATATATATATATATATATATATATAAAAATATATATATATATAAAAATATTGTTATTTAATTGTTTTGTTATGTGTTATGGTGTGTGGGGGGGGTCATATTCGGTTTTGGCCAGGTAAATGCTGCACTTTTGGTTTCAGTCCAGAATTCGTTTCGGTGCATCCCTACTACTAAGCCAGACAATTAAGTGGTAGGCCTACACCACATCAATGTTTGGCGTAGTATATAGTGATTGGGGTTTTGTTACAAGTTTTGATTCCTTTCTTTTTTTGGGATGGGGGGGCGCCAGACGAGTAGTCCGCACAGGGCGCCAGAACACCTAAGGCCGGCTCTGGCCCCATGAGATACCCTCAAAGTATGGTTTTTAATCATTTATGATATAAACTATTTCAACACATTTTTCAGAACCTCTATAAAAATATCATGAGACAACTAAAAAGTGGGGGGTTTTTTTTGTTATTTTTTTTAAGTTTTCCAATAAAACCCTGAAATTATTAAGCATTAATAATACCTTTATGTGTCGGCCAATAGGATATTAATGTTATGCATTTCCAACATATGCCGCCAGGGCTTTGTACCCGTAGGACACGTGTTCATGTCAAGATATATATTTAAGAGGGAATATGTCACCAAAAAATGTCTGTCTGGTAACAAATGATGGTCTCATCCTCTTTATAGCGGCTGGCGTGTAAATGACCCTCGATTGATGGTTTATTTGCATGTGAAGCTCCATTCTGGAATCACAAATGGGGTGGAAACCATCTTCTTGCATATTCTTCACACTGCATCCAGCACCACGGATGGATTATATACATTATTCTTTTAGCCCTAGTCACGTAAGGAAAATTAAAGGAGCGCTTTAATGTCCCTGGCAGCCTCACCAAAGAACAATGCATGTGAAAATACTCACTGAGTAGAGTCAGACCACGGGGACCACGAGTAAAATAAGACACCCCGATTATCATATTCATTAAAGTCGCTTCTTGGTTTAGCCTTTTGGCTAAGATCAAGTGAGTACCCGTGAGAGAGGAAAAGCTTGGTCCTCTGGCCTTAAAGGTGAGGGAAGAATGGAAGCCTGAGGTATCTGAATGAAGCTCTCAGGTTAGGTCCACCTAGGTTCCCCTTGCACCCTTCAGACAATGTGGCTGGCTTGGTAAAAGCCCCTTTTGATACACAGACCCTTACTTTCCATACTGGCCTATGGCTGACCAGTGATGGTTCAGTTTTTCATGATACCAGCCTTCATGGTTTTATTTCGGCACTGCTCTTTTGGCTCCCGCATCCCCTTGAAGGCTTCAAGGTCCCTCAAGAAGCCTCAGAAGAGGAACGTTGGGACCTGCTGTGCTCTGTGGCCCTATAAATCACTTATTTTTGAAAGAATTAGCAAGTGGGCCATTGTGCATTCGACCTCAATAATACTCTAACCTCGGTATAAATATCCTTTTCTGAAAATCGACGGTTCCGGCTCCCCAGCAGGCGTCCAGGAGGTGCCACCGGCCATCGAATTCCAACGCGTTCCACATGTGGTTGGACTTAGTCCTGTGGAAACTGAGACCCTCGCTGTGTTCTGTGCCTCGGCTGTACCCCGATACCTCTCTGCATTTAATTCCAATCAGCCTGCAACAAAATACAAAGTCACCTCCTGTAATAATCTGTCCCCCTAACCGATGTGAAGCCCACCGGGCTGGAGTACCCTGCATCCATGTCACGCTGCTTCTGAGCTACTCACTTCCTTCCCAGCTCCATCCCTTACCTGAAGATTATTTTTGTCTCTTTCACTCCAAAAGAATGATTGTATGCAGTTAAGAATTTTATTGTCATGATACATTTGAGGGTTAAATACAATAGCAGCGGGAAAAAAAACAAGGACTTCAGGGGCATCAATCAAGCCAACTGTAAAATTACTAAATTTACCAATATTAGATTTAAAACTAGAATTATATTTTAATAAACAATCACTTTTTTTAAAATAAATACATTTCCCCAAAATATATAATGTGATATATACCGGGATGAAATATATTGCATAGGGGCTTTAATAATATAGTTTGGAGAATATATTTGTATTTTTTGCTCACCTGTATAAAATATATATTTTGCCCTTACTATTATCCTTGTATTAAATACATACTTGTGTATTGCTAGTCCGTGTAATAAGGCGTGTAGCGCATAGATACCCGCACATGTCTTTGAGCAGGCTGGCGTAACCGGAACACACGGCTTTCCGGCTCTTCAGAACGTCTTCCGGTTGGAATATCTTTGGCGATTGTCCGAGGAACCCGCCGACATCGTAACCTTATAACACAAAGCAAGATTTACGTGTGACGAGTGAATGTCGACTGCACAGCTTTTGCGGCCCGTCGTGTTTAAGCTACAGACTGGGGGTCCTGCCCTATCCTACATACTTACTGATGTTATGGCAGAGCCAAATCCAGATGGCACGGATCTTTTCCAGGTCATTCCGGGACTTCTCTGTGATTTTACTTACAATTTCCTGCATTGAATAATCGGACGTCATCTAAACGAAAAAAAAAAAAAAAAAAAGAATAAAAAATAGAATAAACATAACAATGGGAGCAATAAACTACAATAAAAATAATTATCATAATAATAATAAAGTTGTCAGAAATACTAAAATGCATCACGGCATAAATAATACATCTGAGTAATACAAGGATTAAATTCCCTCCGCTCCCCATTACCACCCCATCTCTCTCGCCCCATCTCTGTATTTGCGTAAATACCTGTCAGTTCATGTCGAGTTGCACAAATACAATTTTTTATCTTTATTGTAACATAATTTACAAAGCAAGGAACCCTCAAAATCAAGTTGTATCCCTACATTCCGAGTGTCCCTGTTGAGGCTGGCCAGTCCCTCGTCTGGGCCCAGATCCCTCTGGATCACCCAGGGAACGGTAGGCCTGTGAGTCTTAAATTCATGATAACCTTACACAGCTCGTAGTTATCTGGAGAGACATGGCGTCCATGATCCAAAGCAGCTGCTTCTACTGCAGAAAGATCATGGCGGACGTTACTAAGTCCTGGGACGCTAATTCAAGTGATAGATAAGGGTGATGCGCTGGATGTATTATGTATTATGGTGGATCTGGTGAAGCCTTTCATGCTGGTCACACGGTAAGAGAAGGTCCGCGTTAAGGGGGTTACTAGCCAGTAGGATACTAGGTTATGTAATAGGAGGAAAAAGTCCATACTAATGCCACTTCATAGATCATCGGTGAGACCTCGTTCAGAATACCGTGTCCAGTTCTGCAGACCGTGGCTCCAGTAGGACAATAATTCAGAGTCAATTCAAAGAGAGGCCACTAACATGGCCCGTGGCCTTATGGACATGCCAGGGAAAAACTTACAAATATGGATACAATAGTAGAGAGAAGGAAGGGAGGAGGTGTGATCACAAATATTTCAAGAGGGCAATTTGTTTAATAGAAACAGGAGGTGAGATCGTGACAAAGGGCTCTTAGTATAATATTTAGAGAGGTAGAATGTAGGCGCGTGGTCTTCCAAGATTATCACAAGGTTTCCTACTCACCGTCTCACTCATCGTAAGGACGTGGTGGTCGACGTGCGTAAAAGTGTAGAGGGAAAACAGCTCCTTCCTCTTCATCCCTTTCCCCGGTTTAGCGGGGTCATTATCAACATAAACAACTCCACCATGGTTTCCCGGCGTATCCTTGGAGTCGGCCATCATGTTCGACGATGTTGCATGATCTGAGCTTGAGTTGGTTCTTAATTTTTTGGCCTCAAAGTTAACATTGCTTTTATTCTTCGCTGCCCAGAACTGAAACACCTCCTTCTTACTCCCGGCGGTCACATTGGATGCCGTACTTTCAGACTGGCTTTTGAATGCACTGCCTTCCTGGTCGCGGCCGTGGAGGGGTCTTACGGACGAAGATGGAATCTCGGTCGGTTTATTTTTAATATTTAGATTTGAACCGTTACGAGGATCCAACTCCTCCATCTTTAAAGTCACGTTAGTATCGAGCCTCTTTGGAGGTTGGGTTCCTGTAGGTTTTATTGCCGGGTGTTGGGTTTGTTTATCGGGGTGTTGGCCGGGCAGATAATTAGTCGGTTCTTCATCATGGTTGACTGTCTTAGAGTGAATTAGTTTTTCGCTCCGCTCGTTGGATTGACATTGGATCGGTCGTCCGCGGTGTTGGTTAGACTTTGATTGGAATGGCTTCTCTCCATGTTGGTTGGGCTGAGTTAGGACCATTTCTTCACCCTGATGGTCGCTTTGCGGTTGGCCTAGACCTTCACACCGTTGGCTGGATTGAGATTGGACCGGTCGATCAGAATGTTGGTTAGGTTTGCATTTAGTTGCCCTTTCATTGAGTTGGTTGGGCTTCGCTTGACCTTGTCTATCGCCGTGATGGTGGAAGCGAATCTGGATTAATTTTTCACTGTTTGGGCTGGATTTAAATTTGATAATTTTTTCGTTTTGTTGGCCGGATTGAAACTGTCCTTTAATCGTTTTCTTGTTGTTGTTGTTTTTGTTCCCAACCAAAGGGGTATTCAGCGGAATTGTTCTTTCTCCTTGACCGTTTTCTGGATTCGTTGAAACTCCATTCCCAAGACCCATTTCCTTTTATTCAAATAAATAATCAAACCTACATGGTAAATAAAAAAAAGAATATATATATATTATTCCATCAAGTTACTGAGTCATAGTTCATCATCGCTAAAGTTTTAAGTTCTAGCTATTTTGAGTACTTAGAAGATTCTAATAATTGTTTAGGCGCCAAGCATATTTTGACCGATGAAAATAGTCACATGATATTCTGTTCGCTCCACCCACATCAGTTCAGCCAATGAAAAAATGTTTATTTTGCTCAATCTGCATACCGCTATTTAAACAAACGGGTGAATTCTAGAACTCGACCATCAACATTTTTTGGTTGACATTGTATGCTGTTTCCAGAATATTAAATAAAATATTATTTTTAGACAAAGCTGATTTTTTTAAAACAAAAAATTAGGGTTAAATATGTTTAAACTGTTTCATTATATTTGTATATAATTTTTTTTCCGGAATGCAGTTGTTTTTGTGTTTCCATCACGATATTAAACCTGACTTTGTGCCATTATTTTATCCGAGTGCCGTCCGGAAGGCCGCATCAGCTGCTAATGTGAATGCTCGTTACCATCTCATCTCATTTTTCTTCCGTAATTGCGAGGAAGGCTGGAGATGTCAGGAACGGCTGAGGTTGTTAATGTACCGATAATAGGAATAATAACTCCCTTTCCTCTTCCCTTTTATAAAACAGTCCCTACGTCCTTTTCCTGGCCATACGTCTAATGTAGCAAGACTTCCAGCAACGTTTAACGTACAAAGAGCCTCCGCGCTCCGCCGCTTCCCTTTAATCATTTCTGTCCTCCCTTTAAAAGGATAATTTTACTTTTGCGGAGGTTCTTCGAGCTACAGACAAATTTTGTACTTTTACTTGGAAATGCTGCATAATAAACTGCTAGGCATACCTCCCAAGTATCCCTACTTAGAACAGCCAGTCCCTCTTTGGGAATCCAATCCGTCCTCTCTTATTATCCATGTTTTGTGGGTAAGAGTTTAAATCTATTATTAAATACGTTTAATAAATTTAGTGGAAACTTGTGTCTTTTTCTCTCCTCCTCCTTCCCTCTCCTTGGATCTCTCCCCCCCTTCTCTCTTTTTTTGGACCCCGTATATAATGTTTAGCTAACGCTTGCTCAGAAAGTTATATAATGTAAAGGGGGAAGGAATGTCCAACGCTCTCTGCCATCCGGCAGCTGGAGGAGCCGACGCGAGCCGCCCCGGGTTATAACGCGCTGCTGGAATGAATGGAAAGCATGCGGTGGGATTTACTGCCTCTAGAATGTAAGCTCCTGTGCGCCGGGGCCTCCTCACCTGTTGTTTCTGTATGTTATATACTACTTGGTATGTCCTGTTTAGCCATTGTACAGCGCTACAGAATATGATGACGCTATATAAACTATAAATAATAATAAATAATAGTAATAAATAATAATAACCATTTACAAAAGCATGTTTGAAAAAAAATTAATACGCTCATCTCTAAATTTAGCGTAAGAATTTCATAAGAATCTGTTCATCTACCCAATGATGTACCAGCAATAGCATTTCCTACAGTGCACACCTGCCAACAGTCTCGGTATAGGAGGGGCAGTCATGACTTTTGGCTGGGACTGGTTGGGGAGACCCTCTGATCTCCGCTGACCAGCCCAGGGAGCTTTAAAATAGAGATCTGTGGCCACCTCGCGATGCATTGAACCTGGCGGCTCTTCCGGTAGGGCCAGCCGGGTGGCCCCAGACCAGTCTCAACCCCCCAGCACTGGTGTCATGATTTGTACACCAGAAATGTTGCGGGGGGGGGGGATGTAGGTTGTTTTAATACATTTAATTTAATTAAAGGGAACATCCCAAATTCTGCATGCCGCTAACGAGGCTAAAAAACAAACACCGTGTTAATGAAAGAACGTCCTAAAATAAACCCGCCGCTCTCCCTGGGGTCCATAGAACGTTGGCTATTGTTATTATTAGACTCCATATTCTATATTCTTTCCAGTACGACACGGATCAACCTGTCAGCAAACCCCCCCCCCCCCGTTATTCCTCCTCTGCTGGTAAACCTTTCCGTGACATTTCCATCTGACGCAAGACTTTGGGAAGGGGGAGCGAGGGACGGGGGGGTGCAGAAATGCTGCAGCGAGTTCATGTTCTTCTTCTCGCCCACCCATTAAGATGTTTAACAGAGAGGAGACGTCTGTTTGCCCCCCCGGGTGACGTTGGCTTTTGTTTCCCCGAAGGAGCGAATGAATGAAGCGTTATCATATAACCCGTCTCACCGGCAACCTTATGCAGCGCAACACTCAGAAAAGGATATACGCTTCTCTCCATCGTACAACACCGCGGAATATGACGGCGATTTATAAATCAGTAAATAATAATAATTACTAAACTCACCAGAATATATATATATACCACTGTATACAATAATATAACCCCCAGCGCTGTATACAATAATGTAACCCCCAGCGCTGTATACAATAATATAACCCCCAGCGCTGTATACAGTAATATAACCCCCAACGCTGTATACAGTAATATAACCCCCAGCGCTGTATACATTAATATAACCCCCAGCGCTGTATACAGTAATATAACCCCCAGCGCTGTATACAGTAATAACCCCCAGCGCTGTATACAGTAATATAACCCCCAGCGCTGTATACAATAATATAACCCCCCAGCGCTGTATACAATAATATAACCCCCAGCGCTGTATACAATAATATAACCCCCAGCGCTGTATACAGTAATAAACCCCAGCGCTGTATACAGTAATAACCCCCAGCGCTGTATACAGTAATATAACCCCCCAGCGCTGTATACAGTAATAACCCCCAGCGCTGTATACAGTAATATAACCCCCAGTGCTGTATACAGTAATATAACCCCCCAGCGCTGTAGACAGTAATATAACCCCCAGCGCTGTATACAATAATGTAACCCCCAGCGCTGTATACAGTAATATAACCCCCAGTGCTGTATACAGTAATATAACCCCCCAGCACTGTATACAGTAATATAACCCCCAGCGCTGTATACAGTAATATAACCCCCCAGCGCTGTATACAGTAATATAACCCCAGCGCTGTATACAGTAATATAACCCCCGCGCTGTATACAGTAATATAACCCCCAGCGCTGTATACAGTAATATAACCCCCAGCGCTGTATACAGTAATATAACCCCCAGCGCTGTATACAGTAATATAACCCCCAGTGCTGTATACAATAATATAACCCCCAGCGCTGTATACAATAATGTAACCCCCAGCGCTGTATACAGTAATATAACCCCCCGGCTCGGACACCACACTGAGCTGATGCTTTACGGCGATGCTAATGAAGTCCGTTCCTCCATAGACTGTTATTAGTTAATGTGGCTAGGTGATTAAGACTGAGTGATTCTTTTACTTCCCATTCTGCTCCCAGGCATTTTAATAGCAGTCTGATCCATGACCAAATAACACTGGAGTTCAGACAGAGAATCAAAGAGTGAAACAAAAGAAACGAGGCGGATCGATGGACTCCGGGAATCCAGATAAAAGACAACCCCAAAAAAGTGTGAAGAAGAACAACAATATTGAGGGTTTTGTCATAAAACAATACTGGTGCATTCTATTGGTTGCTATGGTGATTACACAATTTTTCTTGTTTTGTAATGGGTTTAATACCTCGTTTGCTGTGCGCTCTTAGTCAGAGTCGCTCTATTGCAGGACTGCGCAACTCCGGTCCTCAAGGTCCGCAAACCGGTCCTTTAAGAATTCACCATATTTTTCAGGTAGGGATGCGCAGAATTCCCAGTCCGCTTGCGGCCCCCGAAGGGCTCTCATAATGTGCATCTTTTATACCTTCTGCTGTCCAAGCATGATGGGAGTTATCATTTCAAGGGCTGGAAAGCTGATTGGCTGCCTCTGATCTGCGTTGTATTCTCTTTTTGCCGCTCCTTGCGCATGCTTTGCGAGGCCGCCGAGGTCATTTGATCTTTTTGTGGTTCATTGGAAGTCCCTTTATTTTTAACTCCAGTGCATGCGCAGAGAATACCCCGCGGACAGAGAATCTCCATGAAGGGCATTCACTTCGGGAGTCGTGAACTTGGAAAGCTTGGGTTAAATTAGTATGATAGGTGTTTGGAGTTGGAGAAACACGCGCTGGATTCATAGAATTGTTAATGTATATACTGCATGCGTATCGAGTATTTCTCAGCGCGCGCTTTTTGGGTTTTAGCACAATTCCTGGCACCGTTGGCCTGGATGTTCCTGCTGCACAGATGTTCATGCATCTGCTTAATTGGTAAACATGCGCGAGAGAATGAACTGTAATATCCCAATCACAATATTCCTGCCCAGCTCATATATATATATATATATATATATATATATACGCAGCAAAGTGCGACACGACGAGCATGAACTAGTTACTCCAGGCTTTTTATTAACCCTCGGAGGGTATAAAAGAATCTCGCTTTACGTTCTAATTCCTTAACATTCTTTCGCGGTGGCGGATCGCCATATCTGGGAACTCTCCAGGTTTTGGCCGGAGACTCCGCGCGAATCGCCGCTTCTCCGGGGTCTCCGGGTGAAACAACAAGTCGCAGGAGCAGTTTGTATGCCACGCCCCCTGCTCCCCACCTACTTCCCTTCGAAAAATGATGTGTCCGTCACCGGGACCGCCCACTGATGGTGACAGGACCGCCCATCGATGTCAGCGGGACCTCCTACAAGGGGGGAACAGGGAGTTCCCGGGTATGCATATAGCAAATAGTATACAATATATACTTGCCCTGGTACTATAACAGATATTAAATCTCTACGCATATTAATCTATAGAACACAATACAATATATAGAAGTAACGCGTATACCGAGTTCTACATTGAAATGAAGTTTAAGAATCAACCCAGCAGACAACAGCATTTAAAGCGACAGGATATTAAAGGGTTAAATGCATTAAAGGGGTAAACGCGTTAATTTATATTTTTATTGCATGCGGAGGTATAGAGGGCTTCACCAGTATCGCTTCCATGC
This sequence comes from Spea bombifrons, assembly GCF_027358695.1. NCBI lineage: Eukaryota > Metazoa > Chordata > Amphibia > Anura > Pelobatidae > Spea > Spea bombifrons. The sequence continues at coordinate 5,920,811 of NC_071087.1, read as the reverse complement.
ATTTGTTCTCTTTCCTCGTCCTGCATTTATTTGCCCTGCATGAGATGAATTTGAGCGAGCGTCTCCTCGTCAGCCGTGTGCCTGCGCAGGACGCTCAATTCCAGCCAATGATTGGCTGCTTCAAACAAGGAATGGGGTGTCTTATCAATGTAGTTTTTTTCTTTTGTTAGATAAAAGAATGCGTATTAAAATACTTTAACCTGCGTTCAGTGCTGACGAGACATTAAACCGTCCCTTTAATATTGCATTTCTTCATTTATTTTTAATTACTGGATAAATTAGATTGTAAGCTCACGAGAGCAGGAGCCTCTTTTCCTTCTGTCCCAGTATGTTTTAATGTGTCCTAATCTCATTGTCATTTTAAACTGTCTTTTTTAAATATTAATACTGCGCTACGGTATCTGCTGGTGCTATATAAATAATATGTAATGCAGTGAAATTCATGGATTTACCCAGAAACACGATTCCCCAGCTTTCAGGGACATTCTCTCCTAAAACGTTACATTCCGCTCTATGGTTTGGCAGCTGGAATATTTTAGTCAATCACAAAATGCCCTTTTTTCGTGTTAAATTGTATCTCTTCTGTATCAGTAAAAAAAAATCCTCTACTTTCAAAATAAATTAAAAAAAAATGTCAAAAATAATTTTCTAGCTGAATATTCAATGGAGATATTTTTTATATGAATTTGTAAATTAATTGGATTAATGTATATATATATTCTTACTGTCAACTGTATCTCCTCGGTAACACAAACCCTCCATTAAAAAAAAAAATACAGACAATTTAACAATAAATAAATAATTAATTTAATCATTTTCTAGCTAAATATTTAATGGTCATTTTTTTCCCACTAAATTTGTGAATTAATTGGGTTTAGAAATTATATATATATATATTTTTTTTTACAGTCAGACCCCCCACCCCTTAACTAAACATTTAAACAGGACAAGTAACTTGATATGAAAGCTTATGATGAGAACAGATACTCAGCACACCGTACTAACACAAACACATATACAAACATACATGTAAACTACAGGCAGAGGAACATATCGGCAGATCGGCCCCATTCGGCCCCCGTCTAGTCGCCCGTTTCTCCTGCTGTAAAGACTCAAACCTTAATCAGTCGTTGGTCTCGTCTTAGATTCAGGAGCCGTATGTCTATCCCGCGCATGTTTAATACCCTCGCTGTATTACCCTCTACCACTTCTACTGGGAGGCTGTTCCACTTATCTACCCCTTCTCCATAAAAACAACCAATGGGTGATTAAAATAATTCTAAAATATGCCCTAGTTCCGACAACACTCAGCACTCAGCTGATGAATTAACATCCATTTTATCAAAGCAAATGTAAAAGAATTAAAAAGAAAAGTAAAAGAATGTAAAAAGTACAACGCATTGTTCCGCCCCGGGTCTTAAGAATCTGCGCATTAAAGCATTCCGTGTAACGAGTACTTACGGGTTCCCATCCAGCGCAATGTGAGCTCGGAGACGCCGTCTCTTTATACCCCGGCCCTCGGCTCGGGGTCTGTTTTCCATTTAAACACCTCGCACGCTCAGAAAGGTCTAAAAATACTTCAAAGGCTGGCGATACGCTTTCCGCTGCCTGGGATGATAGTAGTTAATACCGCGCTGGGGCGTACCGACCGCTCTGACCATAAAGCGGTTTGAATATAAATACAATAACAACAGATACGGCCCAACGGCTGCCCCGACATTAAACTTCCATATTAATAGTTACGTCTCCGCACTGTCCGCGGTTACATCGGGGGAGATGATGTAAAATGAGCCGTGAGAATTGTAGAAATGCCCATGTGTTTTGTCTGCAATGAAGCGGTGAAGCAGGGGTTAATAATCCATAGGTCACCTTTAAGGTTTAACAATATATGATTGCAAGCTCTTCAGGGCAAACGACATACTTTCTGTCCCATTTTAAGCGAGGCAGCCCCAGTTTCCACGCTCTGATGTCACTGCCTAGGTGCCCCACTGTTAGAATGTTGGGTGATCAGAGGACCTCTCCCCACCGTCCACCAGCTGTAGTATGTGTAGTACGGATGACAGATGATCAGAAAACACATGGACAAAGGGCACAGCAGAAGCATAGACCTCACACACAGCCTCCTTGTGATGTATCGAAGCAGAGTGCTGTAATATGATGTCATATCCTGGCTTTCTATGTCAATACTTCTCGAGATGGCTGGACAGGTGAGGTAGGTGGATGGTCTGGCCCTGCCTCTAACCGTGTCTCCCAACAAAGATGGAGGCTTGAAATGTGCGATCATACATAAGAACTTTCCAAACAAGCTGACCCCGCGAGTATTAACCCTTTAACAGACCGTCGTGAAGATTCTATGCAGTGACTCACCAAATATGTTACCCAAATGCTTCTAATACCGGCCCTCATGGAAACCTCAACCTGTCGTTATTTAAAGATATGCTTCATGGAGTCTCCTGCGTTCAAGCAGGGATTCCAACCATAACGTACCGGTAGCAAATGCACCCAATTGGGCGTGGGGTAGAAGGGAGTCTGAGAATCTGCTGCTTCACCCTGAGACCCGGAGATCGGGGCAAAAACCCTGAGAGTTCGCGGGAATGAGAATTACACAGAATTACGCATAATTCTACGCACCCCGCCGTCTCGTGTGAAATGTAGTTCAGATATTTAGTAACAAGGGGAGTGTAATATTTATTGGGAACTCACAGGAAAATTCTCGTTCACACTCTGGGGAGGGCTGGCACCTTTTTTTACCAGGGGACAAGCAAAGCCAAGTGGCCCCATCAGCCCCTCGCCCCCCAACATATGCACTGGTATCCATATGTGCACACATTCACACACTCACACTAACACACATACTCATGCTTACACATACTTACACTAACATACACTTACCCATATTTGCTAACACACGCTCATGCTAACACACACTCCCTCGCACACCACTTACACATTCATGCTCACACATACACATCCGTGCATATACACAATCACTTACACATCTACGCTAACACGCAAACACTTCCATATACACATACATCCCAAACTTACACATATTCATGCACACAAACTTACACATTCATGTTAATACACACTTATACATACCGTATATTCCGGCGTATAAGACGACTTTTTAACCCCAAAAAATCTTCTTAAAAGTGGGGGGTCGTCTTATACGCCGGGTACTTACCAAGCCGGAGGTTCCCACGAAGCCACCAATCTCTCTAATCACTACGCGCCGGCTATTGAGGCCGAGCGCAGGGATGCCGTCATGTCCCGGCGCCCGGCATCAATTGCCGGCGCGTAGTGATGAGGGAGCAGGGAAGCCCGAGGTCTGGCACTTGAGACCTCGGGTTCCCTGCTCTCTAATCACTAGGCGCCGGCTATTGATGCCGAGCGCAGGGATGACGTCATGTCCCGGCGCCCGGCATCAATAGCCGGCGCGTAGTGATTAGAGAGCAGGGAAGCCGAGGTCTGAAGTGCCAGACATCGGGCTCCCACAACTGGATGGAAGAAAGAAGACAGAAGATAAGGTAAGAGATGGGGAGAAAGGGACAAAGGGGGGAGAAATATATACACACACACACACACACACACACACACACACACACACACACACACACACACACACACTGGTGTGTATATATATATATATATATATATATATATATACTGGTGTGTGTATATATATATATATATATATATATATATACACACACACACATACGTGTGTGTGTGTGTATATATATATATATATATATATATATATATATATATATATACATATATATATATATATATACACACATACGTGTGTGTGTGTGTGTGTGTGTGTATATATATATATATATATATATATATATACATATATATATATATATACATACATATACATATACATGTGTGTGTAAAGGCAGGGGTGTGTGGTGAGGGCAGTGTATAAATGTGTATGTATGGACAGGCATATGTGTAGATATATATATAGATATATATATTATATATGTGTGTGTGTGTAAGGGCAGTGCATGTATGTATATGTCAGCAAATCAACCAGCAAATCACCGGTAAGGTACATCGCTTGCCGTGATTGGCTGGTTGTTGTACGCTGGGTAGAGGGGTAGTCTTATACGGCGAGTATAGTCCAAACTCTATATTTGGACTGTAAAAGTTGGGGGTCGTCTTATACGCCCAGTCGTCTTATACGCCGGAATATACGGTACATGCGCATTCTAACATACATACATAGATTTATCCTCTAGATTGTAAGCTCGTTTGAGCATCACCCTCCTCACCTGTTGTCTCTGTTAGTCAGTTTGTTATGTTACATGCTACATGGTATGTCCTGTCTACCCATTGTACAGCGCTACGGAGTTTGATGGCGCTATATAAAACAATAAATGATAATAATACATACTCGCTCCCTCCCGCTCGCGCCCCCCCTTTAATTCACTGACAGCTTTCTCTCTGGCTACTCGCAGCCTTGCTTCGGCCATGGGGTCACGTAACCTCGTGTCATGTGACCCTGATGTGTGCCGACTTCTCTTGTGGTCCAAAGTTGTTCACAAAGGGTCGGCATGGATGTGTTGGAGACACGGTTGGGTATTGGTGGGAGGGGGCCTTGAATCGGCCAATAGGTTCATCACAAAGTATATTGGGGTAAATGGCTCTTCTTCGGCTGATGGATTACGTGGGAAAGTGATAAAAACGAAACAACGAGAATAAACCCTGATATATCCAGTACTGGTCACACATCGCCAGGACAACAAGAAAACATCGTCCTCGTCTTCATTCAACCCCGAAGACAGAGACAGAAACGGTAGCGTTTTTGTCCCAGATCCGTAGAATAATGTCAAGGCTCTATCTTCCATTTGGGGCGATAGCGGGCGTTGTTATTGTTATTATTATTTTAAGTCGCTCTAGACACAATAACATCCTGATTAAATCCTTCATCGCTCCTCCGGAATTACAGATACGGGAGACATTCTGATAATGAATGGAGACGGCGAGATACAGGAACCGAGTTAAGGTCTAAACTGGACGAGTTTGAAGGCTGAAATATAATAATAACTAATAAAAACTTCACTTTCTGTGTGAAACTTTTATCATTTAAAGGGGGAACCTCATGAAAAAAAAAACATTTATTCAACGGATAAACCCAATAAGTAATATAACCCCCAGCGCTGTATACAATAATACTAATAACTCCCAGCGCTGTATACAGTAATATAACCCCCAGCGCTGTATACAATAATACTAATAACCCCCAGCGCTGTATACAGTAATATAACCCCCAGCGCTGTATACAGTAATATAACCCCCAGCGCTGTATACAGTAATATAACCCCCCAGCGCTGTATACAGTAATATAACCCCCCAGCGCTGTATACAGTAATAACCCCCAGCGCTGTATACAGTAATATAACCCCCAGCACTGTATACAGTAATATAACCCCCAGCGCTGTATACAGTAATATAACCCCCAGCGCTGTATACAATAATACTAATAACTCCCAGCGCTGTATACAGTAATATAACCCCCAGCGCTGTATACAATAATACTAATAACCCCCAGCGCTGTATACAGTAATATAACCCCCAGCGCTGTATACAGTAATATAACCCCCCAGCACTGTATACAATAATACTAATAACCCCCAGCGCTGTATACAATAATACTAATAACCCCCAGCGCTGTATACAGTAATATAACCCCCAGCGCTGTATACAGTAATATAACCCCCCAGCACTGTATACAATAATACTAATAACCCCCAGCGCTGTATACAATAATACTAATAACCCCCAGCGCTGTATACAGTAATATAACCCCCAGCGCTGTATACAGTAATATAACCCCCAGTGCTGTATACAGTGATATAACCCCCAGCGCTGTATACAGTAATATAACACCCCAGCGCTGTATATAGTAATATAACCCCAGCGCTGTATACAGTAATATAACCCCCAGCACTGTATACAGTAATAACCCCCCAGCGCTGTATACAGTAATATAACCCCCCCAGCGCTGTATACAGTAATATAACCCCCAGCGCTGTATACAGTAATATAACCCCCCAGTTCTGTATACAGTAATATAACCCCCAAGCACTGTATACAGTAATATAACCCCCAGCGCTGTATACAGTAATATAACTCCCAGTGCTGTATACAGTAATATAACCCCCAGCACTGTATACAGTAATTACCCCCAGCGCTGTATACAGTAATATAACCCCCCAGCGCTGTATACAGTAATATAACCCCCCCAGCGCTGTATACAGTAATATACCTCCCAGCACTGTATACAGTAATATAACCCCCAGCGCTGTATACAGTAATATAACCCCCAGCGCTGTATACAGTAATATAACCCCCAGCGCTGTATACAGTAATATAACCCCCCAGCGCTGTATACATTAATGTCGGTCAGTGACAAAAACCTGGTTTTATCTCATTTTGCCCCAAGAAACTCCCTTTATCTGCAGAGCTGGAGCCGCCATTGCTGTCAGTCATGTGATATTTTGGGTGACTTTCCCGGCTCAAACACCACACTGAGCTGATGCTTTATGGGAATGCTAATGAAGTCCGTTCCTCCGTAGACTTTCATTAGTGAAGGTGGCTGGGTGATTAAGACTAAGTAATTCTATTATTTCCCACAGGCAGTATGATAAGGAGTCGCAGTGTTTAGTAGATCGGGGCTCAGATAATAGAGTGAGAAATCATACAAACGGCTGATATTATTTTATGGGGAAAAAACTACAACCAGGGTAAAAAAAAAAAAAAAACCCCAGCAAACAAAATATTACAGAAAATGTATTTTTTATTTCATACTAGTAATAAAAACAACTGTTTTCATGCAATCTGAAATATCTTAATGAGTTTAAATGCTATTTTACATAATATTTTGTAGAATAATATTCTGATCAGTAATAGAGGATTCTGTTTCTCTCCCGCTTACTTGAGGTGCTTTAAAAATGCAGCTGGGTTTGCAGACGGCCTCTACGGTTTGTAACGAGGTCAATATCAAAGCCGGAGTTACCACGGAAACCTCATGTTTTCACCTGCTTCCACGTTAACGTCCATCAGAGCGACGGTGAGTGTGAAAGGGGGAGAAACGGTGAAGTATTCCAGAACCTAGCCCCTCGATGTCACCCTAAAGTCAAGGCTCCCCCGACCCTGTCCCACCCCAGCCCATACTCCGTCCATGCTGGCAATGGGGCCACTAATTCACTATTCCAGGTATGGGTCCCCTGGCTCCAATCCTCAGAAAGGGGCCATGCGGTCACCAAAGCCCACAAGGGCCCAGAGATCCAACGGCGGGGCCTGTGACAGACCGGCATACCTGGGAACACTCCGGGTTCTGCCGGGAGGCTCCGGGAGAAGCTCTCCCTCTCTGGTTCTCCGGGTCGACACTCAAATACTGCGGGGTCCTGACACGCCCCATTCCCCGCCCATTTCCCCGTTAAATAGAGGTGTGTCCGGCTATGTCGGCAGGAACGCCCACTGACATCAGCGGGCAGTCCTGGCCGCATCCAGCAAAGGGGGGCTCCGGGTAGCCGCAGCCCAAACGTTCCCAGGTATGGAGATCGGGGAGGCTAGGGGTGGCCCTGCTCATTAATTATAAAGTCGGTGGCCCCTGGGTGACGGCTGTGCAGTAAGATGATTAAATGGGCTTTCCTGGAAAAGAACTTCACAAACCAGGAACCATCTGCCAGGCGATGAGCGCTACGATTCATCTCGCCGTCCCCTGGTGATACATCGATTCAATAATGTATAAATCTTCATCCTGAAGGAAGCGAAACTCTGCATTATTTGGTGAGATCGATGAGGTCATAGCGTGCCGAACCACATCATCTGGTGCATTTTATACCATTACGACTACTGCCGTTTGCGAAGTGATCTTTTCCTGGGGGACTCATTGTGACGAACCCTGTCTGATCTTCACTGTTATTATTATTATTATATTTATGTGTACCCGGTTTGAATGTGGCTGCAGCTCCAGCCTTCAAAGAGAAGATCCTATAATCTGGCTGGAGCTCTTAATCAGCCAGCACAGTCCTGTCTGCCCAGACGGCACCCGCACTACAGGGGGGATAACACAGGTGGGGGAACCCATTGTATCCCTTAATCCCCTCACCTGATACATCCCCTGTATACTGATGGGATTTGTGAGGGGATGTGGCTGATGGGATTTGTGAGGGGATGTGGCTGATAGGATTGGGGGTTGGGTTCGGTGCACAGTGAATGGAGATTGTATATAAGTTCTGTGTGTTTGTAATAAAGAGAGTTCTGTTTTTAACCTCAAAGCATGAAGTTCTGTCTCATGATTGAGGGAAGTGCTGGTCTGTGACTGCTTTCTTCGGACAGCCACAGCGTGTCCGCTGACTGGGAGAGGGAAGGAGCTGATGGGCGGATGTGTCCAGTCTGGGGCACAGGACGATCCGTCACACTCATGAAATAATAATCGTGATGAGCCTAAAATGTTTTTATTTTTTTTGTCCATTATCAATAATATAACTTCTTACCAGACGACATCAGAATCAGCCTTCCAAAAAGAACTGGAATTGTAGGAAAAGCATAACTGCCAACTGTCTCGAATGAGCCAAGTGATTTGTACATTTGGGTTTTAAAGGTGCTGTTCCACTTAAATGATCATGTCCTCTCGTATACGTGTTAAATAAAGTTATACCTTTCAGTGAGGAGGGGCTTTGGAAGGATGTCAGGGCTCTATTGCTAAGCAGCTCTAGTATGTCAATAAACCTTTTAATGCAGCTTGTATGTGACAGGGAGCGTTGGGGGGGTAAAATGGCAGATATGTTTGTTCTTTACATGATGCGGCTCTTATCTGAGGATATTTTAAGTCGGTTTAGCTTACTATAGGTATTATTAGATGTCACAATATCCAGGGAGGCAACCCTGCTGCCACGGAAATGGTTAATAAAGCCAAATAAAACTTACAATGCCGTATTTATGCCGTCGGGCATGAAGTCAATATTTTTATTTGTTATCATAAGAGCATTAAAATAACTAGCAGGTAGCTCCAAGGCGCTTATCTCCGTCGTGATACAAACACGCAGACGCTCCAAGGCTCATTTTGTTCCGAAACAAACATTTTGAAGTCCTCTGTCTTGGGAACATTCTGTTGCTGTAATAGTCCCCCGGGAAATTTCTACCTATTAGCCGCCTCATTACGCTCCCGTTAAGATGTGAGTCACTATTTTCATAGCTCAAATTTCACCCCGGGAGACAAACAAGACGGAGAGGCGGCCATGTTGTTTCGTTTTGGGTACATTGTTTTTTTGGTTTTTTTTGTAATCACTCGGTGACTCATTAGCGCTGTGCGTTTACGCATTAATTATGAGTGACCATAAACAGAGCGAGTCACAATCGTACATATGGATATTTAACACAAGTGGAGTGATGTCATACGTGTGACTGCACTAAAGCGAACCAAAAAAAGAAGAAATGCTTAAAAAAAGAGACAGTCGCATTTTAGAAAATCTCTTTTTAAGGGACACTCCAGCTGTAATATGCACTTTAATGCACGATAGCTCAGTGGTCCCTTTAAATGACGTGGGACCCCCCTTGCATTCTGCTTTTGCCCCTTTCGTTAGCCCCTGCTATTTGACAGGCAGGAGATGAGTGTGGATGATATACTCACAACGTGTCAGCTCCGGTACTGGCTCCATGAACCCTCCAGGCAGAGATTGAACGAGAACCCAGTGCGCACGCGTGGAAGGCGCTCCCACTGATTTGAACAGGAGCACTTTCCTGCCACTGCTTGATTTCCGTTCAGGCATTCGCGTTATTCCGGTATAACGTGCTCGCTCCGAGCACCATCACACCCAATCGCTCAGCAGGAAACTACCAATGCTGGCTAACAGGGAACACCCCGGGCTCTTGAATGACCCCCTGACTTCCTGTGTGCAAAAATGTATTATTACTTGTTTTCTTCCAGGAATGTCTGAGATCATGTCCTTGGTCTCATCAATATAAGGGGTATAGCCACATTTGTCAAGGCTGCCTGAACCAGCATCAGCAACTTAACAACAGAGGAGCGATCACTTAATGGGGAGGCACAGCGCCGAACTAAAGTATGCAGAACTGTACCCCCCCCGTAGTCCTACTGGGCTTGGCGACCATCCTTTCAACCGAGGCCCCTTGCGTGGTGGCATTGCCTGAGGCTCCCTGTTACGTGATAGAGAGGGGCTACGGGACCCCTAGATCTGTAGCCCTACCGGAAGATGCCCCTTGATCCATCTGAGGTTATGGCTTTATATGAATATTATTATTTATTGATTTACATAGCGCCACCATATTCCACAGCGCTGTACAAAGTCTTAAACTGGACCTGAATTAAAACATAATCTATATATATATATATATATATATATATTGGAATAGATTTTTTTTTTTAGGCATGGAATAGGAATTGAATCGATTTCTCCCCACTGCAGGTTTATGTTACAGACAGAGCAAGTTTATTGTACTTCGTTTTGTCCGAAGACCCTGCAGACGGCTCTGGAATAATGCCAGCGCCAGGGCCGGCCTTAGGGGTGTGCGACCGCACAGGGCGCCATGGCAACAGGGGCGCCTGCCCGGGACTTATATTAAAACATCGTTTTTTTGTTTTGTTTTGTTTTTTAACTTTATTTAACATCCTTCATATTAAATAAAGTTGTTTTAACTTTATTTAACATGGAGGATGTTAAATAAAGTTAAAACAAACAAAAAAAAAACAATGTTTCAATTTAAGTCCCGGGCTGGAGCGCCGAGCGGTCGCTCGTGAAGTTTTCAGCAACCGCTCGGCACCCCTCACTTTCCGTGACTCCGTCGCGGTGCCGGCATTTCATGCTGAACGACGGAAGACAGATGCCTCCCGCTCTCACCGCAGGACTCCGGCAACGAGGTAAGTAAGGATAGGGAGAAGGGGCAGAGGGAGGGGGCAGTGAGAAGGGGCAGAGGGGGGGCAGTGAGAAGGGGCAGAGGGGGTGGCAGTGAGAAGGGGCAGAGGGGGGCAGTGAGAAGGGGAAGGGGGGAGGCAGTGAGAAGGGGCAGAGGGGGTGGCAGTGAGAAGGGGCAGGGGGGGGCAGTGAGAAAGATATGGGGGGGCGCCAGAGGAGTAGTCCGCACAGGGCGCCAGAACACTTAAGGCTCTGGCCAGCGCCTTGTTTACGAATTCGCTCTTTTAATCCAGGGTTTTGTATTTTATTTTCTAAAGCTACGTCGCCCGAAGATTGCATAAAACGCACTCCGTCCCTCGGAAATCCTCCCAGAAGACAAAAGCGTGAGAATCTCCAGACGGCCTGCGCGGCTTATCGCCTGTTCTCAGATATTTGCTTTTAACCGAGAAGCCAGAAACCGCTGTTTGCTTTTGGAAACCTCTAAGTCGTGTTTGATATCTCCCTCCATACCCCAAGACCAGCCCGGGGGTAGAATTTTTCCCACAACTTTTCCGCATTGGTCAAATCGATGGTCAAGCCAAGCTTCCCATGACGAAGACTTCTAAATAAAGCAGGGGAGTCTTTTTTTTAAATCAGGGATTAAAAGCAATTTTCAAAAATATTTTTTTTAAAAAAACAGTAGGCGTGTGCATTCGGTTTTGTAAAAATTTGCCAATTTCACCAATTTATAAGAAAAACAAGGAAGTGCCCCAACGAAACAAACGAAAACAAAGCAAAGATCCGAATTTTGGGTTGAATTTTGTTGGGTTTTTTCACTCTCGCTCACTCTCACACTCTCACTCACTCTCTCAGTGTCTCCCTACCGCTTCTGTGTCCCTGACTCCTTTCTCACAGCCTCGCTTCTTCTCTTGACTCTTCTTGTCCATCTTCCATCTTTGTCCGCTTCTCCGTGAACCTGGCCTCCCGGTGTATTTCCGGGAAATGCAACAATGGCGGCCTCTGGGTGTGGAGAGAAAGGGAGTTTATTGGGGCAAAATGAGATAAAACCAGGTTTTTGTCAATACCAACCGACATTACTGTATACAGCGCTGAGGTAGGATCACGAATATCAGGGTCAGCTCATTTAGAAAGTCGCCATCTATGGATATGATCACGGCGGGGTAAAATAGGAAGGAATCAGCTGCAGACTGTGTGCCCCCTGAGAATCTGCCCCTTTTACCCTGAGAGTCCCCAGGTATGTCTACAGCGCCCTGCCATGAACATATAAACAAGACTGTCCTCCTCGCAAACCAATACTGTCACCTGTCCAGCAGGGGGCGCATGTGCACAGCGATAAATGCCGCTGTATGTCTGCTGCAATGTGATTCCTTGATATAGCAGATGTAGTCCAGAACAAAGATAAATCCTGCAGGCACCCTGGAGCAGGCATGAGACATAGCACCGGAATCATGTCGGGTGCTGCAGGCAGGGAGTATGGAAGCTAAGCAGAGTATCAACAGAAACATAGCAAGCAAGGACAGCAAGCAAGGACAGAGCAAGGAGAGACAGGGAGACCAAGCAAGGAGCATAACCAGACAAGGCATACATGATACAGGGCACAACAAAGGACAGGGAACAAGACCAGGAAAACAGGGAAGGAGCGAGGAGCCAGAATCCTCAGACGCTTCTCCTTTAAGCAAGGATAGGACATCTTAACTGGGACATGGGGAGAGGAGAGAGGAACCAAAATCCTCAGATGATTCAAGGAAGGAGGGCAAAGGTACATAAGAGACAGACAAACATGAATACAGGAACTAGCCTAGGACTACGGATAACAATTGGAGATTCCATCACATCATATGGCCATACTATGCTTAGCCCACCACTACGCCAAAGTACTCCAATGACGGTGGGTCCTAACGCTAAGCCCTGCATACGAAACTAAACATTTAATCCAAACACAGAGCCGAGAAGGACATACCTTTACACTGCAGACTGAGACAAACGGAACATACCGGTGGGGCATACATTATAAAGGAAACAGAGCTGAAGCAAAGAGCAGAACTAGAATCCAGGAATCAGAGGTACAGAACAGAGCATACGGAAATGCAGGAGTGGACCACAGCAAAACATGGGAACTGAGGCAAGGCAGGGAAAAACAGAGATATGCAGCTCCGCAGCCTGGATGGACCCTGACACTTTATTGGTTTTTTTTTTTTAATTATTATTTATTGTATTATTTTAGTGATTTTTTTTTAAAATCACTAACCATTTTTTTCTCTGTTTCAACATGATTTCTCACTCTCCTCCCTGCGATCCCCCTGCACCGATCACACTGTGATCTCTATGCGGGTCCCCACGTCAGCCTGATCTCCCGTATAGCGGCAGGGATGTGTCCCTGCCGCTGCAAGATGGGCAGGACGTACCGTAGGGGATTCTTGGGATGCTTTTTTGGACGTTCCGGTACGCCCATAGGGGACTGAAGGGGTTAATATAGCACCAGCAGATTCCGTAGCGCTGTTACAATCAGTGGAATCAATTAAAATCACACAGAAGCATCTTTTCCACCATACTTTGCAATGGTACCACCTGGAACAAAAGGAAACGCCTGGTGACCGATACGGTTGCATCCGTACCAATGCTGCTGCGGTCACTGGTTGGACATGCGCGGCCGCACGCTGCTATAGCATTTCCAGACGGTGGCCACCAGTATGACATTTGGTGGCCGCTGGCCTTAAAGTGGCATTGCCGCCTAGTTATTCCCAGTCTGGCCCTGGCAGCATTTTCTCTCCAGCCCTTAGCTTTGTTTTTCCTCGTAGACAAACAATGAGATTATAATCAAACAGCAGCAAAGTACGGAGACTTTCTGAGAAGAGTTAAGGAGCTTATTTCATTTGTTGTGAAATTCTAGATTTAAATTAAATTACAGGGTATTTGTGTTTGTTAAGCCAGCTCTGGATCTCAGCAAATCCATTCTAAATATAAGACAGAAATATGTGTTTTCCCAATTCCCTATTTTAAGTGTGGGTATTTTTAGTGTGTGTGGGGGGGGACTTAACACCCCCAATTACTCCAATCACCCCAATGATTCTATCGCTGAAATCACAAATTACTTTACTCGTCCATCGCGTGATGTATGACATCATCAAGACTATCTGACCTAATCTGTAAAAATCCACGAACAGTTGAATTCCTCAGTCTTAATCACTCACAAAAGTGCCCCTCTTTGGCCATTTGAAATGTTGTGAGGTTAAAGGAGCAATTCAGACCTATTTTCATTAACTCCATGCATTCCTTAGTTATCAGAGTTAGGAAATAAGACGTCTGCCTCATGTAACTCCTCCCCCAGCTGCCTCGACTGACAGCAGGGAGCATACTTCAGTATGCATCTCGCACATGCTCAGTGGGACGCCCATTCTAGTGAACAGCTGAGCATCCATTGGAGTCAGTGGTAGAAGCGTTAGCCAAAAACAAGTAAGCCATCTGAAAACTGATGTTTTTTTTTAGTAAATATGCGATTGGCTGCTGCTTTAGTGACTTCAACGGGAGTGCTACTGAGCATGTGCAAGAAATGTACATAATACATACAAATACTAACTAAAGCATGCATGCAGTAAAATGAAATGGAGCTATAATATATATATATATATAGACACACACTAATACTGATGTATTTTGAGCTATGATGTCATAATTATGAATAAATCAAATGTTATTCACTTGATATAGGACATGATTAGGATATTTTTAGATGTAACCTCCATATTGTAGACGTTAATCACAACAAAAAGTAAGGGTGTTTATGTGTTAACACCTTAATAAATTACAGGTTACCTAACTAAGGGACCTCCTCGTGTAGTTTACTAAAAATAAAATGCCAAACATGTTCCAACTCTTACATCATCTTACTACGGCTGGGAATTAAACATCAACGAGCAACTCGATTAACTCTACGAATTAGTAAATGGATCTCTGCCTAATGGAGTGGGGAATTACGTTTGGGTGAACCATTTACTCGGGGCCGCAGGACACGGATCCATCAAATAAACCCCCGGGGGGGTAATAATTAGAGAGAATTCTCAGGGTAGAACAGGAGAGGGGTCTGCCAGCCTCTGGGTTCAGAAAGCGGAATCATCACACGGATGGTATGATCAGGAATACCGGGCTGCGGTACGCTGTTTCTGATCCGTGTGCGATCGACCAGTAAGGAGATGAGAGGGACGAGAAGTTACAATGTAAGGAAACATGATTAAATAAAATTACAAAAAATAGCTAATAAAGTCATGACAAAAATACAAATTTTTGAGAATTTTACATTAACAATTAAAAAAAGTAAAAAAATAAATAAAAATATTGCGCCAGGTCCCACATTAGGTAGGACCGGTCACGCCTCACTATAGAGGATTAGACCGTATCCCCATAAGAGTCCACGGAAAAGAGGCTTTCTGTGCGAGGCGCTGGAACAAAATGTTCCCGCAGAGCTGTGTAAATCATCGACAAATCATTGACAACCGGCCGCAATCAGCAAAAAAAATCCCACAGCCTAAAATGCTGAATCAGCGGTCATCCTCACTATATCACGGTTCCAATTTCAGTATTTCCAATACCCGGCAAACATTCTGAACTCCTAGAAAAAGAGGGGCATCAAAGGTTTGGGTCCCATACATTGTTTTGTATGAGAGGTTTGTTTAGAGAGGCATGGAGGTACTAATCATGTGATTTGTTTAATCAAACACATATAAAAATCACCATTTTGGGTATTTATATTATTTTACAAACTTTTCCGCCATACCAGTGATGAGTACAGCGCCTTGCAATACTTCTTCTCCCCACTAGTCTGCGCTATGCTGTTTATCTAAATGTTGAAACGTTTCTAAGTGTAAAACGTGAGTATTGCGGATTGGGGTGATACACTTTTTATTGGACTAATATTTAGGTTTTTGAGGGCGAGATTTCAACCTCTTTTTATCAAGTCCGAAGCGATATTAACGAGACAAATTCAAAGTCAGACATTGCAGGCGTCAGGCTAAACAGACGGGTAAGGTAAGGTGGCCACAAATTCACTGTATGTCACCGTTCTCCAGAGAGGGACCCAGCCAACCCGTCGATGGCTATAGTACCCCCATATAGGGGATCCTTGAACGGCTCGTATAGAATTCTAGGCTGAGACACGGGTGTCTTGTATGGCCCTACTTTACGCATACCACTTTTAGCCAATGTAGTAATTACAGCAATTTACAAAGGAAAAAGAAGCACGATTATTAGTCAAATGTAATGAAAAGTAATGAAAAAAAAAGTAGTGGGCAAATCAATAGAATAAATCAATCTATAAAAAAGCCAATAAACTTTCTTTGTGTTAATCTGAAGAGGTTGGATTCTTCTTCTATTTTGCTCGTTAATAATAACTCATTTATGGATGTTAGTTCAATGATCTCCACTTAAACGCGGCAGCGGAAAGACCGGAGGATCCAATTAACCCCCGACAAACGGAAGATAACCAGCAAGAGGACTCAGTACGGGGAAGAAAAGTCTAAGAAGATTTCCTAAAACATTGAGACCAAATGTGCCTCCACCGGACGACCATTCACCCAACAGGAGAAACCGGCCTGTTACTTTTGTTTTGCCCCGAGGAAGACCCCATTAGGGTCAAAACGTCAGCATGTTATGAGTTAAATATTTTTTATTGGGGTGCACTCGGACCGTTCTTTATTTTGATTTTCCACCCAACTGGGAGAAGCAGCCCTGTCGCCAGCTATGGATTTACCGCATAGAGGGTTATTATAAAGATGTGGCGCGTGAGATGCCACCACCTCTAAATATATATATATAAACACCATAAACATTTATATATAAAACGCGTTGGGCTTTACGGCTTGATTTTGCGTTTTTTATCCTCAGACCATCACTTTCCATATCAGACGTATCAGTCTGGAGAGGTAGATGTGTTTTCGTGGTCTTATCGCAATCTCCATTGTCTGAGGAACTGGAGAAACCCTGAACTTTAGAACTTAAGCATTGACGGCCCCTGAGAATTGTAAAACAAAGGCGTTCCAATTATCATAGAACGTTAACGTTCAAATCAAAGGCCGCTTTCCGCGAATACATGGAGACATGTAATGAATTACTGGTAGCAGACAGTATTTGCCCGATATTGACTGTCTATGGTTATCTTACACCTCGTTCTCAGTGCGTCTACTGCTGCTCATCCGTTATGAAAATTTAGGGCCACATCCACTCTACATGCGCAATAGTGGACCTCTATGGTGGCTCATATGTATGCCGCCATAGCTGTAAACAGACTTTGACTGCTCATGACAGTCCTGACAGTCCTAGTTCCTAGATGTCCAGGCCATCTGGATATGTCTTGGGGCTATGGCAGCTTGGCATGCCCAACACCCTTAAGTGACAATGGAATGGGGGCATGGGGAATAAGTTCAAGTCATGGTGCTGGGCACATATGTGGGCATTTTTAACCCACACAAGCAGGTTTAGCATGTTAGATGTTCAGTTTGTTTTGGAAACACATGAATAGTATTGGATTTTTAGAATTAAGATAATGGGTTTCAGATAATGGATTAACACAGAGCCAGATCAGGACAATTCGGATATTCTGTTTTGAATTGTGATTTGATCTACGCCTCCCCCCATTACATTTAAAAAACGAAAACAATGTTTTCTTTAATCATTAAACCCAGCGCTGTATGCAGTAATACCCCCCAGTGCTGTATAAACCCCCCCAGTGCTGTATGCAGTAATACACCCCCAGTGCTGTATGCAGTAATACCCCCCAGTGCTGTATAAAAAACCCCAGTGCTGTATAAAACCCCCCAGTGCTGAATGCAGTAATACACCCCCAGTGCTGTATAAAACCCCCCAGTGCTGTATGCAGTAATATAACCCCCAGTGCTGTATAACCCCCCCCAGTGCTGTATGCAGTAATACACCCCCAGTGCTGTATAAAAACCCCCAGTGCTGTATGCAGTAATACCCCCCAGTGCTGTATAAAAACCCCCCAGTGCTGTATGCAGTAATACCCCCCCCAGTGCTGTATAAAAAAACCCCAGTGCTGAATGCAGTAATACACCCCCAGTGCTGTATAAAACCCCCCAGTGCTGTATGCAGTAATACCCCCCAGTGCTGTATAAAACCCCCCAGTGCTGTATGCAGTAATACCCCCCAGTGCTGTATAAAAACCCCATGTACTACTCATGTATTACAGGCCAACCAACCATTTGCCATTCCACGAATCACTGTGTCAACCTGAGTCAGATGTGAAAAGGGGTTAAAAGTTACAAAGTTAGGAATAACAGCTTCTCGGATTTGCTATAAAACCAGATTAATACAGGAATTTATTTCACTTGACAGATGGCACCAAGTGACATAACAGTTTGTAATCAGCTATTACCGGAGAAAGTGAGAATTACCCAAAGTGTCAAGTTCTAGACTCCATGCCAAAATTCAGCATCCCCTCTAATGAATCTTTAGATTTAATCAAGACATTAGCGGGCTTATCATTTATTCTCACATAGATTGTCAGCTCTGCGATTCAGAACTGGAGTAACTTTTTATAGAAAACCATTATGATACCTGGCAACTCTACAGAACTTTTCGCCTGGAGACTCTGGGTAAAACTCTGCTTCTCTAGGTCACCGTGGAGAATCTTTGGGTTGTGGACTCGGTGTTGAGTGGCGACCCACTCCCTGTTCTTTTTTCCTGCAACTTTCAAATTTTTCGGT
The DNA here is from genome assembly GCF_027358695.1 of Spea bombifrons. Taxonomy (NCBI): domain Eukaryota; kingdom Metazoa; phylum Chordata; class Amphibia; order Anura; family Pelobatidae; genus Spea; species Spea bombifrons. The sequence continues at coordinate 5,902,195 of NC_071087.1, read as the reverse complement.
GTGTGTGAGGTAGCCCAGCACGCAACTTCAGACGACTTCTCGCCGACAGCATCGGGAACACCCACCGTCATCAGCAGACCGCCCGCCGACAGCAGCGGGAACACCCACCGTCATCAGCAGACCGCCTGCCGACAGCATCGGGAACACCCACCGTCATCAGCAGACCGCCCGCCGACAGCAGCGGGAACACCCACCGTCATCAGCAGACCGCCCGCCGACAGCAGCGGGAACACCCACCATCATCACCAGACCGCCCGCCGACAGCAGCGGGAACACCCACCATCATCAGCAGACCGCCCGCCGACAGCAGCGGGAACACCCACCGTCATCAGCAGACCGCCCGCCGACAGCATCGGGAACACCCACCGTCATCAGCAGACCGCCCGCCGACAGCAGTGGGAACACCCACCGTCATCAGCAGACCGCCTGCCAACAGCATCGGGAACACCCACTGTCATCAGCAGACCGCCCGCCGACAGCAGCGGGAACACCCACCGCCATCAGCAGACCGCCCGCCGACAGCATCGGGAACACCCACCATCATCAGCAGACCGCCCGCCGACAGCAGCGGGAACACCCACCGTCATCAGCAGACCGCCCGCCGACAGCAGCGGGAACACCCACCGTCATCAGCAGACCGCCCGCCGACAGCAGCGGGAACACCCACCGTCATCAGCAGGCCGCCAGCAACGGGAACACCCACTATCATCAGCAGACCGCCTGCCGACGGCAGCGAGACCTCTGATATCAGTAAACCTGCTTACCCATACAACAAAAATGGATGGCTCCAGGTAGCTGAAGCCTAAAAGTTCCCAGCGACCGCCCAACAGAAAAATGTCTCATGATCTTCCCCTTTCTAATAACTGATATTAATATATTTTTACCCAAAGACATAATAATTCTATAATATGGCTTAAAGTGCCGGTCCCACCATATTATCCCCAGCGCCATCCCGTGTATCCATTCCAACCCCCCGCTCAAAACACCGTTACGTCTCTCCTCCGATGACCTCGGATCCACCTTCCCCGAAGATTCCTCTTCGATTCATTCGACTAATTCCCAGATTAAATAAAAAGATATCCGAAAAAAACCCCAAAGCAAAGGAACCTAACGTAGAACGTCGTGGTTTAAGCCGCATCCTTTGTTCTTTAATGTAGGGTGTAGCGGATTCATCCTAAAAAATAAACTCTCGCTTCTTTAATCTTTAAAGTCATGGGAACAAAACCGATCCCCGGATACCAGTTAATTAGTGTGATGTAGGCTGAAATTCAGTTTTTTAAAAAAATAAATAATTCACACCGCGTCTCATCTCTGATTAAATCTTGTTCTATGCTGCGGACAAACGCGAAAAAAAAAATCTTTCCAAAAAAAAAAACATTAATGTCATTTCTACCGTGAAATAAATTGCTATTTAATGTGGAAATTTGGAAATAAATATTATAAGATAATGTAATAAGTATTTCGGGATGACACGGTGAAATAAATTGTTGATTTTATCTGGCGCTCTTTGATTAAGCAGGGAAATTAATGGCTGCCAATCACATGGTGTATTCTTGTATGTATGCTTTGAAAATAGCAGATGTGACCCATCCGTGTGATTAACACGCTAACCGTGCGGGGATATGACTTGGGATACATGCATATTAAACGAATATATTTGCTTTTTTTAATATTGCGATTATGGACACAGAAACTTCTATCGCTTCTGCCGGGAGGCTCTTCCACTTATCTACCACCATCTCAGGAAAGTAGCTTCTCGGTAGCTGCTGAAGGCATTAACTATTTTTTTTCTTTTTGTCATTTTTAATTGTTTCATTCCGTTTAACTAGGTGTATTGTATTTTTATACATACTTAATCCAGAACAAACTGGGTTAAAGCCGGAATTATGGGGAATAACACAGCAGCGCCCATCTGTACACAAAAAATATTTGTGGAGGAGGAAAAAAGAAAATAAGATCACGTCAAACAAAGCTCTTTCTTTTGTTTAGAACCCAAAGCTTTATAGGTAGAAGTATTAGGGTAAAGGTGAACCTGGAACCCTTCGTGTTCTCAGGTGAACAACACAATTGGCTCCATGAGAAAACGGACTGTCGGGTTGACCTCTGGGTGTACGACGGACAAACCGCCAAACAACTCTTAGTATCAACGTTCTTTTTTGGTTCCTTATGGAATATGGGATCTCGCGATGGATCCATCCATTGGGTTTCCTCTTATTGGTTGGAAAATGTTGGCTGCTCCCTTGGACTTGGACCTGGAGAAGACCTTTTTTGCTATTCGGAAGTCAAGGTTGAGTTGATGTTGTTGGTGATCCGTAGAGGGTCACGGAACCGGGGAAGAAACGTAACCGAAGTATACTTAGCACCTTTCCAGTTTAGCGAATAACTATCCATGAACGGTCAGGTTGACGGGACTGTGCCAAATTCAGCAAAGAAAATGATCGAATGGAGACAAAGGTTCCTCCTGTAGAGACTTTACTGAATAGAAGATAACCTTGATGATAAACAAAGTAGCTAATCCCAAATGCTCTGACGGTATGGACTTTTGGTGAATGGCAGCAAAGGTCCATCGATGTGAGTCGCGCCATTGGGTATGGGGAAGTGATGGAGGCTGGAGGCCGACTCAAAAGTTCTATCGGAGCAGAAGATGGGCTACTCATTATTGGAGGGAAGGCCAGGTTTCCATGGTAGACCTGAAAAATTGTCTCAAGAGAGCAAAGGCATTATCGCATCTGATACCGACGAGCTTTGACTGTGGTTTTGAGGTCATTTAGGTGAAAAGGATGGAGCGAAGAGTCTTCTGTTTGAACTGTTCCCCACCCGACTATCAAAATGACCATCTGTGGGAAGTCGGTCAGTGATATCAGATGTGATGCGCGAGAAGACCAAGAAGTGTGAAGTGAGACTTCATCGGCAGGTCCGTGAGTTTCATCCCAAGACAGCTCATGTGAGTCATTAAGGAGTCGTGGGATGGGATGGATCTTTTTCCGTTTCTGAGGGATCCTCACGCTCGATCCGAATAAAGTCTTCTTCACCACAAGGCTCCGTATTTCAAGGCGAATCAAGATGTTGCGTCAAGGCATGTAAGCTTGTTCTAAGTAAAGGTTTCGACTCCCTACGTTCATTGTGTTTTTCTCTGAACACCTAGCATATGATTATTTTCACAAAGTGTAAGATGTCCAAACAATTATCTAAATGCCCTAAAGGGGGCGGAGCCACACCCTCTGCATGACCCCGCAGCATTGAGCTCTTGGTTATCCAGAACAGATACCGGGTAGTTTGGAGCTCATTTACAAGCGTTTAGACCGTGTGTGTCTTAGACAGGACCTGAAAACTTGACTTTCCCTGGAAATTTGGGAGTGTTGGCAGGTATGCATATTGTAGGTAAGGAAGTTGGCCACAGCTTTATTACATTCCCATACCAGCATTAAATATATAACGATAAAACAATTAACTAAAACAACCCGCCAGCTGCTCATTCTCGCCCAGCAGGATAGGCCATGACCCGCCCGCTGGACCTGCTTCCCCAAGCCCCTTCCGGGCACACTCCCCTAATCGCTAGCCAAAGGGGGGGAAACTCACCTGTGCTCAGGCAGTGATATATCGAGTACTTACTGTAGTCTCTCCCACTGGCACGATACATCTTATTGTGTAATTATACGGCATCACGATTAACGCTCCTGTGTTACTCAATGTATGGAGATCCCCCCCCCCCCTGTAACTTCAACACTTAATCTACGTTAACTTGGTAAAGTTTCCATGAGCTTTTCCTACTGAAAGTTGCATAATACCGAGAATGACAGATTTGGCCTGAGTTTTCTGTGTGTTTTGGGGGAAGGGCAAGATCATATCACCGAGGAGAAGGGCAGGTGTATAATGTTTCAGGATAACCAAGGGTTCCGCTCGGAACCTTACAAACTTGACCATGGCTTTGAGTCTTTCACTCTACGTGTGCAAAGCGTACAAGAGTTCAAATGCCCCGAGTGACCTTGATGCTTGTTTTAGCCGTTAACCCGCTGACTGTCATTCACACACCTGTCTAATTCCCTGACTACCTGAGTTTCTGGCACCCAACACCTGTTACTGGGAAGGAAACGTCGCTGAAGAAGAAGACTCCTGGTCAACTTCTCCTGGTAGACAGCAAGCATGAAGGGTGGGCAGGAAAGTTCTGACAGCGTGGGCAGCCTGGAGTCTACCGATGAAGGTAAGACAATATGGTCATATCTACAGCATCCCTTGGCCGGTGTACAGATCACGTGGCGTGTTACATGTGTGTATAACTAAGTAACGGCTACACGCAAATGTGCGATGCCAAGAGAACAGAGGTGGACCTCAAAGCTCTTATTGGCTTCTACATAAGTGACTGTGTATTATTTTATAAGTCTGGAGAAGGAACATTTCCATGGAATGCTTGGTACCTCATCGCCCCGGTGACCTCACGTTACTCTCTTAGTCTATGTTGGGTGTTTATCAGTAATGGCCACGCTAGAGCATCCTATGAACCGGAATGGTTTGCCGTCTGTCTTGTTTGCCACCGATAAAGGTTTCTGCGTCTGGAACGTCTGAACTTTGCAGATGGCTTCTATTGGTGTCTGGCATTCCGTGTCTCGCATGACATCATTTTGTTAAATGCAGGATGCAATGGCCCTATGGGGGTCGCTGATTTACTTGCACTCAGGTGTAGTAACTGCTGGTAGAGGTTTAATCAGTAATCCATAATTTGGCAAAATGTGTCTCTCCGAGTTCAACCCTGAAATACCAGCCCTTCTGTGTGTAGAGCGTATATTGTGTCTTTATTGAGAGTCCTTTAAACTGGGAACTCTGCTTCTAAACTGGGAACTCTGCTTCTAAACTGGGAAGTTTTGTCTTAAACTGGGAACTCTGCTTTTAAACTGGGAACTCTACTTTTAAACTGAGAACTCTGCTTCTAAACTGGGAACTTTTCTTTTAAACTGGGAACTCTGCTTCTAAACTGGGAACTTTTCTTTTAAACTGGGAACTCTGCTTCTAAACTGGGAACTTTTCTTTTAAACTGGGAACTCTGCTTTTAAACTGGGAACTCTGCTTTTAAACTGGGAACTCTACTTTTAAACTGGGAACTCTGCTTCTAAACTGGGAACTTTTCTTTTAAACTGGGAACTCTGCTTTTAAACTGGGAACTCTGCTTTTAAACTGGGAACTCTACTTTTAAACTGGGAACTCTGCTTCTAAACTGGGAACTTTTCTTTTAAACTGGGAACTTTGCTTTTAAACTGGCCCATACGAAGTAGAGGAACATCGGTGATGGAAAATGGGAGTAAAAAGTTAGACAAAACAAATGTGGAGGATTAACCCTTTGGCTAACAAAGCTCTGACGTTCCCTACCCTCTGCGAAATTACAAATTCCCATTAAGCTCAGTGACTCCGGGAAGCCCGGTGAGCTGGCGATTGGGTGATTCTTTACAGAAGTAAACAAATGTTCTGAAATGTCCTGGCTTATATAGTCAGCGATGTGATGCAAGCAAGTAAAGTCTGTGGTCAGCGCCGGTTTTTCCTCCGGCCAGCCAGGCAGATTGGGTGGGAAACCCTTCTTGTAGAAGTGCCTGGAGACTCCAAAGCCATGGAGGAGCTGGCCAGCTGGCCCTCGCTCCAAGCAGGAGAAGGCGAGGAGCTTTCCAAGTGATGACATCATATGGCCAGTGTCCATGTTGTTTCCTGCCTGGGGAGCCATGATTATTTCTGGCACTTATGTAGTTACAGCATTGTGAGGTTACCGCGTCGAGTGATATGTACATATGACGTGTTTGCAGACTTTGCAGGTGTGACACGTGATGTCCACCACAGCTGATGTATGAATTATGCGCTGATATAATCAGAACGGCAAGTAGCAGGTCGTTCACGGATCCAAATGTTTATTTGGCAGTTCGTAGCAATTTGTCCAAACAATATGTTTCCGAACTCACGGGCTGACGACAGCAGTTTTGAAAATCTTTGGGATCTCCGGATGCACAGGTGGCTCTTCCGTCAGCGCAGGCGGACGTCTGGCATTGATTGACCGTCCAACGTTAGAAGAAGGGAGTCTGAGCACCTATGGTGTATTTCAAATGACTTAAAAGAGTTATTTAAAAATATATATATTTTTACATGCTAACTAGCGTGTAAAGTGCTGCCCCCTGCAGTATGTGGGATGTATGACAGGGTAACGGGTTCCCTTTAGTGTCTATACATCTCACACACTGCAGGGGGCAGCACTTTACACGCTAGTCAGCAACATGCGAAATGGGCGAGCGTCCTGGAAGTAAATGGCCCATGGGGTCCCCCAGTTGGCTATGAGATATTATTATTATTGGATATGTCAGGATGCTGAGCCATCATCCAAGACAGAATGGCTTAGGACCCCCTTACCCAGCCTCCATCCTCTCCCAGCTGCCATCTACATAGAGGGGCAATAAATCTAAAGGGGGGCAGCAGTTGCCCCTCAGGAGACTCCAGATTCTTCAAGCACAGACGGCACAGCGTGGCTGCACCAGATCGGCCCCTGTGGGCAGCAGAGGGGCCAAAAAATTAAATATATGTGACCCGCACTAAGAGGCATTCAAATAAAACACTATTATTATTATTATTATTATAATTATTGTTTTATATAGCGCCATCATATGCCGCAGCGCTGTACAATGGGTGTTGTTCCCTAGAAATAATTCAAAGACATTCCGATGCCGAGCACATTTGGGACGTTTCTTTTTTTATTTCTGGTACACAATAGCGCTCTGCGCATGGAAGCGCGTCGCTCGTAGAACGAGTCTTCTGTTTACCCAGAAGCAAGCATTGTCTGGCCACCAGATATTTGCTAATTGCCCCCGGGTGGGTCTGGGCCTGTTCTCGTCAGTTCCGACTGCCGCGCTTTGCTACATTTCACATCTACGGCCAAAAAGAAAACACAAAGCAAAGAGATCAGGTAATCGCCTGCTTACTGTAACCGGCACGGCGTTTATGTCAAGCGTTTCATAACACATTTATCTTTGGCCCCGTCACATGTATTTTCTATGCTGCCTGATATTAAGCGAGGGGAACGTAATCCATTTATTACCCTAAGCCTATGAACGTGGATACAGAAAGCTAATGATTTAACCCTCAGCGGGAGACGGCTTTTTATCATATACGCTATAAATGAACCCAAAATCCTTATTCTTATACATAAATACTATATACAGTATATCCATAAAGTGTGTTTTTATTTTTACAGCATCAATATCACGTTCTTAAAAATTAAAAAAATTAATTTCTACTTGGGTGCTGTGTTGTACTTTTTTCAGTGTAGAGTGTGTGTGTTGGGGGGGCGAGTGACATCATAATGCGTGTTTTTTTCTAATGTTTAACTTTAAGTGTTAAAATAACGCCATATTTTCAGACAAAAAGAGTAGAAAGTATTCATTGATGGGATGAAAAAGAAATTTATGAATTAATAGCTAATAATTCTATGTAGAATGATATCATTTCATGTTTAGAACTCTAGTGGTGTTTTTAATTTAACCCTTTCATATGTATGCCTGCCCTGCGTTATGTCGTGTACCGTCACCTACAACCAGGGACGTACCTTGAGTGTTGGCTTAAGCCTGACCCGGGGCCCGGCACCTGCTTACCCCCCCCCACAGCCTCTGCCTACCATGCCCAGAGCCGGGGTATGACATCATATACCAACACGATGCATGTACGGTGTGGAGTAAGATCCCTATGAAGGCCGTTCACGGATTGTCTGGGTCATCACACTTCCGCTGTACAGCGCCGCTGCATATGATGGCGCTATACAAATCAATAATTGATATATCTTTTTTGACATTTCTTGTCTCAGTCGCTATTGTTCTGGTTGTTTTTTGTTCTAGGATTCATTTTTCTGCGCGGTGTCCATGATTAGTCCCGAGCCCCCCCCCAACGTTTTGGGTGTCCAGATCAGCACATGAGATGGGAAGACTTCTCTCTCACAGCGGTTATCGTTAAGAGATGCGTTTTTTGCAAATCCTTTAGCAATCTTCCAACCGGTAAAATATTTCCAAGGCATTAACCCTTTATGGTAAACACGCTACGTGTGGTTTCTTTAAAGGGTTAAACGTTGATAGCGTCTCTGGAAAGAACGCGTTTGGACCATGAACATCATTCCTCGGCGAGGCTGCCTGTGACGTTAAACTGTCCCTTTAATATTATGATGCCGTACCGTGTAGGTCGATCGGTGTACACAGACAGCCTGTGGCTACCACGGCTTAGTCCAAGGTGGGGTTAAAAGTCGGCATCTGCCCAGATACGTTGTGACAGCGTTTCAGCGGCTACACAAGGGCGCGCATGTACAGATGTACTAAACACATCAGGCAGAGAGGATCAAGGGGTTTCATAGTTCTCAAGAACAGAACAGCGGGAAACATTATTCCTGAGAAAGATACATCCAGCAGCCGAACAATGCGGCCGTCCGCGGAGCGCGCAGGAGGAGGCCTCGCGTCGTGGAAATGACTCGGTTACTGGCTATTAGAAATAAAGACATTTTATGCATAAAAAGCTACAATTACCTTTCGGGAATATAATGTTCTTTATGACATTCATTTTTGTAGGAGTAATAAAATTGTCAGCTAAGACTTCCAGGGGCGGACATTTTTTCCTCCCCAGCAGATGACACCTCGTCCAGCCAGCGGGATTTCTTATTGTATTTTTCACTCGGTGTTACCGGTATTTGTGTGAATAAGGAGTCGAAATGATATTTTACTTTATAAGAATGTTTTTCCCACAAAAGCCAACCATGAATGTCTAAATGTTCTCGAGCAGGTCCTTTAGATGGGGTGATTGACAGGTCCCCCAATGCCCCCCAATGCCCCCCAATGTATCATACAGAGGTCTCAATGGGTTACTTTCCAGTATGGAAACCTCAATATCTGGCACCCTAACAACACAATATTCTCTGTGAGTTTAAAGGATCCGGGACAACAGAGGAGAGCGGCTACCTACTGGACCAGGGGGGGCAACGTAAAGTGACCCCAACCATAACTTACTCACACACACACTAACACACACACTAACACACACTAACACACACACTAACACACATACTAACACACACACTAACACACATACTAACACACACATACTAACACACACACTAACACACACATACTAACACTATCCTAACACACATACTAACACACACACTAATACACACACTAACACACATCCTAACACACACTTGCCCAGAATGGAGTCTAAGCCTCTCATTTGTAAACATAGGTTTAATGATCATATACAGCGTATAAAATAACTCCTCTATAGAATAACCAAATTATTACTAAATTAATGGATTCAATTTACCACAACCTGGATCTTTTTGCTTGCCAATCGGCGTAATACGGTGGCAAAGCTGGCGTAACAATCAGTTCTAATCCTGACGTCCCCACTGGAAAGAATTATTCTCTGTTCATGGGAAGAATCTCTTAAACGGGATGAATAATTATGTAGATCCCGTTACAAAGAAGTAATAATAGCGGCTACCATGAGACACAGATACGGCAGGTTTCTAATACACATATATATTATTATTATCATTATTATCTTTTATTTATATAGCGCCAACAATGTACATAGAGCTTAATATATATATATATATATATATAGTTATCGTTATATACACACACACACATGTATATCACTCAGCGGCCCGGGGTGTAAATGTAGAAATTCTTCACTGAACGGTGTTTGAATGTTTGAATAAAACCCTTAAAATATGGCTTATAACACTTTCTGTCTTGTATAAACTTTACTGTCACAAAGTATATCGTATCCTTCAAACAGGGGAACAGATGCCAGGAGCTGTAAAAACGCCCAATAAACTGCTTTATAGATAAAACAAACAGCAAATTCTGAAATGGAACGCGGATCCGACGGTTTAACAGCGCGCAGGAGCGCTAAAGACGCACTTAAACGCCAGCATGGAGCGGCGGCCATATTTCTTTTAAAGTCATATATCCAGGTCATAAACTTAACTCCCTTATATATATAAACAGACATTTCCTCAACCACTAGGTCGTTTACTTATTAAGGTGGTGACGATTAAAATTCTGCTCCAGAAAGGGGTCTGTGGAGGGGGGCAATTGTGTTTTACTTGCAATGCCACATACAGCCACCAGGGTATCTAGCACAACGGCCTTTTACATTTACTTATTGACTGTATCCTTTCCGTGTTCCCTTTATGTCAATGCTGTTTCAGATCAGACTTATTATGGGGACACCCGGCTGGAATTGCCCCCCAGGCTTAATGTTGCCAAATGTAATTATGAATAAAGAGCAGTTTTGGTGTTAATTTTTGGGGATTAATTGTATCACTTTTCCCCCTTTTTTTTCCTTTTTGTGTAGTTGTTTTTTGAAGTAAATAATAAACAGACATTAACAATTAAAGTGTCATAATCCAGCAGGCTCTATTTCCACAGCCTAACTAATAACCTCTTATCGATGTTAGCATAGTCCATCGCCACAACAGAAGCTCATCATAGCCACTGTGGTACATCCAGTAATATGAGTTTGACTAGGTTTTTTTGAATGTCTGTTTACTCCTTTGTGAAGTGAACACATTTGTTTGCTTAATCAGTCGTTAGACTCGTCATTTACCTTTCCCATGTATGTTAAAATTTCCCCACCGTATTAGCCTCTGCCACATCTCCCGGGAGTTTGTTCCACTTATCTACTGTCCTCTAGAAGTTATTCCTAAGGAAGAACTAACTCATGATCCAGTGGCATATGATTGAAAGGGTTAAATTGAAGGCACAATGCTTTCTTTTTTATTCTGGAGTCCATGCTTTGGCATTGAAAGGGTTAAATTGAAGGCATAATGCTTTCTTTTTTATTCTGGAGATCATGCGTTGGCATTGAAAGGGTTACATTGAAGGCATAATGCTTTCTTTTTTATTCTGGGCTCCATGTGTTGGCATTGAAAGGGTTAAATTGAAGGCATAGGGCTTTTTTTAAATAATTCTAGGCATCATGCGTTGGCACTGAAAGGGTTACATTGACGCTGGTCGTGTTTTTGCCTCCCTGCGCATGTGCACCAGCCGGACATCCACCTGTTTTTCGCTCCCCTGAAAGAACCTTATTTTACGATTGATGAGTAATGCACACCTTACATAAAAATATAAGGACTCGGCGGTCTCTTATCTGCGGCATAAGACACGATTATCTTATCTCTTTTATTATTGTGTATCTTAATTACATTTTGTTTGGACTCCAGAAATCCATTTATTGCCCTCCATAATACACCAGTAAAGCAATCACCATAAACCAGTTTAAAAAAGCATCAGCTGGGGCTCTAATAACCAGTGATATAATTACAGCAGGTAATAAGCGAGAAGGACATGCGCAGCATTTTCACACAGGCCAACGTGCATCCCTGCACAATGTATAGATCAACATAGAAATTGTCTGCAGATCGGCCCCATCTAGTCTTAGATTCAGGAGCCGTATGCCTATCCCGTGCATGTTTAAATCCCCTCGCTGTTTTAGCTTCTACCCCTTCTGCTGGGAGACTGTTCCACTTACCTACTACCTTCCCGTCTTTTAGCAGAACTAACTTCCTTTATCAAAGATGCATATGGATGTTTTATTTCAGTAAATAAACTAAAAAAAAAAAAAAAACTAGCATTCTCTGGTCTCTCCTTCCCTTCTTATCTCTTATAAAATCCGCTAGAACTAATCAACAACTATCAGTAACCTAACAATATGGGAGAGATAAATTAACGGGGAGGAAAAAGAAGATTCCGAGAACAGGAAGCTATATATATATATACATAAAGATGGTTTTGGTTAATTAGTTTCAAAAATCCTGGACAGGCTGAGGAAAACTCATCAGGTATTTAATAATATGTAATATGTAATAATATGTAGTATTATTTTTTTTTTTATAATTTTTATTAGATTTGTTTATATTTTAGAAATCTGCTGCAATTCCTACCTAGAAAAACTTAAGAAAAAAATAATTAATGGATAAAAAGTATTTTTATTATTATTATTCTCTTGTATTTATTATCATCCCTTGTGCTTATTTTCGGATTATCCCCAAAATCACCTCGTTTCTGTAAAAAATATTTAATCTTGATTTATCTCGCACGGTTGTCTCTGCCGTTATTATTTCTCGCAGAAAAAAAAGGAAAATGCAAAATTCATGTGAAGCTGGACCGGGGACGGAGAGCGTTGGGCATTAATTGATATCCCGTCTAATGGAAGTGTCCGTTTTTTATTGCGGAACATTTTGTATTCGAAGCAAAAAGCCAAATCCTTCTAAATTAGGGCCGGGAGATGGTTACAAATTATACATTTTTTCCAGTAATAAGAATACGTAATCTCCGGGACGTCTTCCGGTCCAGATCATGATGTTCCTTGGTGTCCATATGGATCGGTGCCGTAAAACGTTTAATGTTTAGCTGTCTACGTGTTTGTGAAAGACAGGAGTCCTCCGAATAGCGTGAGGTGTGTGATCCGTATGTTATGGAGACCAACGTGATGTACAACGATCTCAGCACCTTCTAGTTGAGGAGTTTTATCACTCTGAGCGACTGTGTTGTGATGGTGTTGTGTCCGGTACTGTGTGGCATTAGCATGAGTGTGTATATATATCCACGTGTTGTGTTAGAGCGTGTGTGTGTATAGGTGTATGGAGTTGGCATATCTGTGCATGAGTGTTTGTGAGAATATGATGCTAACGTGTGTATTATGGTATGGTGTTAGACTAAGTAGGTATGTTAGTGTGTTAGTGTGTTAGTTTGTTAGTATTTGGTGTTAACGTGTGTATGTGTTGCGGTATGGTGTTAGAGTAAGTAAGTATGTTAGTGTGTTAGTGTTTTAGTTTGTTGGTATTTGGTGTTAACGTGTGTATGTGTTGTGGTATGGTGTTAGAGTAAGTAAGTATGTTAGTGTTTTAGTTTGTTAGTATTTGGTGTTAACGTGTGTGGGTGGGTGTCAGCGTATGATGTCATTGTGGGTTTGTGTGTCAGCATGTGGAGTTGGAGTGTCACGAGTGAGCATATGGTTAGTGGGGCCTGGGAAGGGGAGCGGATGAGCAGGAGAAAGGATGCGTGTGTGTATGGTTGTAGGTGTTAGAGTGAGTTTGCGTGTTAGTATGTATGCGTGTTAGTATGTATGCATGTTAGTTATGGGGGGGCTTGAACAAATACTGAACCCAGGCGTCACTGACCCTAGGCTCGCCCCAAGTTCTTATAAGGGGTGCTTGTGGGAGGATCTTAAGGCGGAAAGATGGGTGGAGCAATGGGTGGGACCATGGGATGGGCTGATTTCTGATGGCGGCCCGGAGTCAGTGGCCGGAAAGTCAAAGAAAATATCCTGTCACAGAGATGCAGAGACAGAATTTATACAGATCCTAAACGGGGAAGAATTACACTGTAACATCCGTAACAAAGTCCTGAAAATTAAAAATATAAACATGCAGTGAGCGACGGAAAATAATTGGTGCTAACGCTGTGACGGCAGCTGCTGTGGGGTGAGACGCGTCTCCAGGGTTCAGGCCTTTCTGAAAAAAAACAAGAACAAAAAAAAGCGAAATAACTCTGAATCGGCAAAAGGGACGGCAGTAATAGCAGCGACACAAAGGTTAAAAATAAGACACTTATTCAATCTCTCAACCCACAGCCAGCCCGGCCCTCTCACTTCCCCTAATATCCCCCGAAAAAAACCCCAGCGTGCATGAAGCGTTATCAGGAGGAAGCAGCTGAAGACGCCTTAAACACAAGTAATATAAACCAGCGGACAAAAGACAATATTCCCAACAGAAGCCCTCCGCTAGCAGGTTCTATTCTCCAGAGCCTTAAATCGCACACAATGCACACACAGAAATAGCACACAAATGTCCAAGTGGGGTTACTTATACAATAAGTGTGATGGCCTTTCAACTGTAGCCTGACCGTTATCTTTCCCCTTTTTGTCTTGTGTTCTTCCTCCGGCCCTAGCAACGAGGGATACACGCACTCGCCCACACTGTCACGCTTACCCGAAGCGAAACGCGCGGCGGATTACTTCCTGTCGTATCACTTCCTGTCGTATTCACCCACGTAAGCCAAGTGGTTAGCATTAGCCGCATTCACTTACTTAATATTTAAACCAATACTCCTTTTTATTTTTAGTATGAAAAAAAACATTTTAAAATAGACTTCGGGGATTTAATACCAATTTTGTTGGGGAAAAAAATGAATTTTATCGTTTGATTGATTTTACCAGAGAGATACGCTTCGAGCTGACCCTGAGGCCGTTCAGATATTGAAGCTTTTACCCCAAGATTGTAAAAGACAAAAAACAAAGAGAAAAGTCAGTGTTTCTGTGTATAAATGTCTATGCAAAAAGTAAAGAAAAAAAAGAAAAAAAATTTGATTAGTTTCTATAAAATAATGGAGCTGAGCGTTGAAGAAAAGTGGGGGGTTTTTTTATTCATTTTGATACTAATAAACCACCGGGGGGGGGGGAGTCCTGGTGACCATTTTATGGCAGATATGAGTAACCACCAGTAGCTGCATGAAGTCCTGGAGGGACCGGCCAGCCTAAAGCCCATGCTGAGCATTACGGAGCTACCAGTTTCACTAAACCCCGACGGCCGGGTCTTGGTCAGCTCCGTACGATTCCACATTCCAGAAACGCTGAGGGTGCGGAGAGCAATGACCGTCTACTACGAAGGGACCACCATTAAATCTCCTGATACCCTATCCATGAAGACCTGTTAGGGGGCATCACGCGCATGCATATCTCACATGGGGAGAAGCCCCATTGGCTCATAAGATAATTAACCCTTGAATAAGAGAAAAGTTTTGATCTATCCGTTTCCAACGTCACAATTTTTTTCAGGCTCAGGATGTCCGGCTTAAAGTTAGCGGGTAAACAAAGCTGGATCCCCGCGAGGACAGAGCTTGACTTGGCTCCCCTCTCTTTAATTTATCCATCTATTGATTTACGGGCGGGGGAGGGGCGCTCGCTCACATGTTCCCTTTTGATACGTATATTTCTCAAAAAATTTTTATTTTAGAAAATGTTATTTTATATTCAGATGTAGAACGGCTCCTCGTTTCGTGGGGTTACTGCTCTCGAATGTTAAAATGTACAAAGATTTGTAGAGCAATCGCTTCCCCGCAGGAAAATGACAAACGGGGAGGAATTACCGCTGCGCGCCCCCTCTTAACCGCGCCGCTCTGATACTCTGCATTATTGTGTTAGCACAGATTTTATGCTCTTTAGAGCCAAGAGTTGGCAGGTTTTTTTTGGAAATGTAGGACACGGAACAGCCGTGAAGACGAACCTTTAGAGTCTGAGGACCACAGGGAAGCGATTTTAGGATCTGTACCTCCGGGAAGCTCTCCGGACAACGTCCTCCATCAAATGCGAGTGGTTTATTTCTTCCAAAAAGAGGACATTGCCATAAAATATATATATATTTATTAAATGGTTTCTTATTTTAGTGGCATTACCTTCATTTCACATCAACAATGAGACATTGAGAGCGCAAATCAAAGTATCCCCCATGTTATAGAAATATTCAGCCTCTAAAAGCCTAGTGATGATTGTCACCTTTCTCCAAAATCATTGAATACCCCGACTTCATCCTCAAAATGAACGTAGAGCAAACTGACCCGAACCGGACCGACCGTGCCCAGGCGGCGCTGGCCCTTTAAGGCTGCCGACATCTGGATACTGTTATTGATTAGGAGAGATTTAGTTTAAAGGTTCTATACATTAAATAAGCTGAGATCATTGGGGGGAAATGCATCGCTGCCTGGACCAATCAACAACAATCAGCAACTTAACAATAACTTAATGGGGAGGAATAATCAAACAGATCCAGAGAACATACGTATAGAACTGTAACACGTACAATCTGGGAACAGTAACAGATACATTATATATATCTATAAATAAATATATATATTCCCAGATTCCCGTTCATTACTCGATTTACTGAATTTAATATTGTGCCTTTTCCAAATTCAATCCTTTATCGACGTTGGGAGGGTGATTACAGAAAACGTCCGTGAGCAGGCGATATTTCCGACAGGCGCGGACACTCTTATCTCCAGACGCTTAACAGGAGGTTTGCCGAGCGATACGGCGGCTCAGGAAATCACTGATTCGGCTCTTAAATGATAAAAGTGAATGCGGAAGAAATGCTGAATTTGTGATATTCTTTCGGAAAATGAATGCTTTTTATAAAGAAGGAAGTTAAAGCACCAGATATTTCCTTTAATGCGAGAAAACAAAAACATTGTTAGGACCCCTAAAAAAAAGCAGCCTAGGGGCTGCCACTGCCTGCTTGCCGTTTGTTATTGACATCATATCCAGGTGACCCATTTATGATGTCATATCCTGGTGCTCTATAGCAGGGGTCTCCATGGCTTCCTTGTGGTTTATAAGGGCCCGACTCCGATGAGCAGGAAGGACTGAGCTGGCCCTCCGACCCCATAGAAAGATAAGAACCATTCGGCCCATCTAGTCTCCCCATAAATATATATCGTTATTATGGGGAGATTTCTTCAAAGGTCCCATCTCTGATTAAAGTATACACTACCCAGGGCCACTCTAACTCTCCTTCCGGGATGGTCCCTTCATAATGTGGATTGTAGTCTATCAGACCATTATGGAGTTAAAATTCAGCTTACACTTCAGTAGGTAAACATCTTCTGAATAAAGGCACCTGTATTCAAGCAGGGCTGTTGTATTGCAGTGAGAAAAGCACCAGTCGGGAAGCTGAGATATCATTAAGTCAGAATAGACTATGAAGGAGCCTGAGAATCTCCGCATTCACCCGAAGACCAGGACTTTGGGATAAAAAACCCTGAAACTGAGAATTTAACCCTAGAAGCTCCCAGATATGTGTGTAAGTTATGGGCACTTTGTATATTTCCGAGCAGCGAGCGGCGTCACCAGGAACACGCTGTGCTCTTCAGCATTTACCACTCATTGTTCTGATAATAGAAAATTGCTTTTCTGACGGCAATCAAACAATGGCCCCCATCGAGAGCGATTTTATTATCTAAATCAGGAGCGCAAAGGAAATTGCCGGAGGGAACAGACTCTTTTAAATAAAAAATGTAACAATTGCTGATTACAAATTATAAAGACTTTCTTTCAAAAAATTTCCACTCGAGATAATAGTGTTAGAAGGGCCGGCGTTAAAGACGCACTCACACCTAAGTGCATGCTGGATCACCGATGCCCTAAAGTGACCTTATTTGTAACCCCGTAATACTGCCCCCCCCCGTAAATAAAAAAAAAAGAATATCTTTGTGGTGAACTGGGGTAAAATCCCGCTTGTAAGGGTAATGAAAATTCATGAGGGATCCGGGGAATCTGAATGTTTGTGCCGTTTATGGGGGGTTAAATTGCTCGGGAGTCTCAGTGTGTTAAGGGGTAGTGCCGTCCCGCCGATTCAGCTCCTTGGTACGCAATACAGCCATAAAAAATTAGACAGGGCTCGCTGAACTTGGGTGGACTTTGGCGTAGGTGTTTTTTTAATGGTTTTCGCAGGGTATGCGCCGAATTCTTGCTTTGTTTTGTGTATTTATTGGTCATATTTTTCTAGCAGAAACCCAGGAATCTGAATGTGTACGCCTTTCATATTTTGTACATGAGAGTGTGTCCCCCCCAGAATAAACATAATCCTGTCCCCAAAAGATAACCCAGTACCCCCGGGTCAAAGAATTGGCAGGTTTGGCACCCACAGTTCCCAGCTTATGGAGACCGGGGAGCTCCCTCTCTCCTGGGCAGGTGGCTTGGATCAGCGAAACGTGGGGGTGGGGCTAGCCACAGTTTGACCTTAAAGGGGCGGCGAGTGGGCAGAATGTAGTTGAGAACGTGCAGAGTCGGCAGGAGTGGGCTGAACCTGGGTGGGAAATGGGCGTGGCCAAATGTGGCTGCCCTAAAAGGAGATTGAAGCTACCAACCCGGAGACTCAGGAAGCTGGACTTCACCCAAAGACTCCGGGTCAAACCCAGCAAGTTCCCAGGGATGGTCATGTGATTAAATTCCTCGAGTAACTACAACTAGAACCTCCCCACTGTCCCTGTCCAGGTTCGGTCAAGCCAGTGGGGTATTTATTTTGGGGCATTGTCCTAGGCATGACCCGCCTTTTAATGCATCCTAAAGTTGCTTCCCAGCTCTTCCCAGTCCTCCATAGTGTAAATTTGGGAGATCTGGTTTGGGAGATCAGAGGTCTCCTTCGTAATCGGTCCATTGAGCACCAGGACTGCTGCCCCCCCCCAGGACTTGCCCCCTAGATATAGCCTAGGCTACAATACGTTGCGGGATCAAGCAGGCAAACCTTTGTACCTGAAAACGTAAAAAAAGAATTCTTAACCGATTGGCTTCCAGAAGTGCCAGCGAATCAAAGGGTTAAAGGAAAATCAACCTGAGTAAATAAACCGATCATCTAGAACTAACTAGAACCGCCCCTGACCTGTAAAGTGTGCCGTTTATTTCAATTAAGAGTAAAATCAGTATTCAGTTGCCCCGGGCTAAAGTCGCCGGGGTTACTCTGGTAAATAATCCACAGCCCTGCTATTGTCTGTAAGGGACTTTCTCGCCTTTCTGGGAATTTTTTTTATGTCCCCCCGGGGTGAGAAACGCATCAGGGATCCCCGACGTTCAAAACATAACAGAAATGGAACGGGTCGCAGGCAAAATGAATGATTATTATTTATTGTTATATATAGCGCTGTACAACGGGATGCCCCGACACTGCGGGGGGGGGCTGTTCAGACCCTAAAGTGCAGAAAGCCCCTCCATTAGTTTCAATACAAATGCTTCTCCGCTGCTGATTGGAACCATGGCACCATGAAGGAGGACAGCAGCTGCAGAACTGCAGCTTCTACCTCAGGGAAGTGACAGAAGGTGACATCACTATCATATCTAATCAATACCCTGTACTGATGTTAACCCCCCCTACCAGTTACAATGGGGTGGGAATCGGGGGCGACCTGGGCAGCCCACTCAACCAATGTGGATCGTAATTATGGTGTTCCAAGGAACAGGAAGTTAAGATGGCCTCTCCCATTCTACACACGGAAGGGGGGATTCCTTTACAGATATATTGCTTATATTATTCCGTAAACACCATTACATTGTTTAATGTGCGTAATTTCGTTTACAGCTGGATTTAATATTTCGGGGGACTGTCTTTAAGTGGTTAAATAGTCAACTATCACGCCGACCCCAATTTAAACTGGGATCCCTCTGAAAAAATAACAGATTTAATTGAAATTCCGATCCAATAATACCCCGACCCATTGGGTCATTCAGATTGCAAGATTTGGAATGCTGGAATTGGTATAATAATTGCGTAAATACATAAATATATCACTTTGCCAAAAAAACATAGAAGGATCAAAAAAAATGTAGATCCTGAAAACGCGTGATTTCTCTTCAACGACAGCTCGGAATTGTAACAATGTCATTCCTCCCCGAGGCTTCACTCGGGACAATACATTCTACAAAGGAAAGCGACCCAGCTGCATCGCAGAGATTGCTGACATTTTATTCAGTTGTCAAAAACAAAAAACACACACATGGCGCTAGTTAATAAAAATGATTCAACGAAAAAAATAGAACAAAAAATGCATTTCGGGTACACAGATATTCGGCATCATTTCTCTCTCTGTTCACAACATTCTTAAGAGACTACTCCTTTAACCGGAGATATATATTTATATAAAGTATATATATAGTATATAGTACTATGCAGAATGGCTCTGACATGTATTTACTTTAAGTATCCTCGATTAAAGGCGGGGGAGGGCTGGCCCGGGGGGTAAGGGGCAATTCCCCCCCCCAGGCCGGTCCAAAATTCTTCATCCTAGGTGAACACCTATAGGGAAGGGCTGGGGTGTGAGAGGCTTGGGTATGATTGATAGAAGGGGAGATGATGGAGTAAGTATGTTTTAGTGAGTGTGAGTGGAGTGTGTAAGCGTGTTACGGTGGGAGTCTGTGTATGTGTGTGTGTTTGTGTGAGTAAGTGTGTGTTTGTGTGTAAGTTGGTTACTGGAGGGTAACGGTCTGCCCCCCACAGGCCAGGAGGTGCCAGCGCTCCCCTAAAAAACACTATTCTTATTCGCTATGACTCCGCTAGAACATCTGAATCACTTTACTGAGACTTCCTATAGTTTGTGCATTTTGTTTTGTTAATAAGTTGCGTATCCCTTTGGAGAATGTCACCCCAGGAGCCAAAGATTGGGGACCCGGTGTTCCTCCGTGGCCTGACCACGGGCCACAGACACCTTCACAAATCCTCAATGACGGGGTTAAACCTCAACACCTCACAAACAACACTCACAAACTTAACAAAAGCGGAGAGATAACTTAATGGGGAGGAATAATCATCCAGATTCTGAAAACATTCTAATGGTATCTGCATAAGGTAAATATTGCTTATTTAACCCCTTAATGACAAAACCCGTATTTGTACGGGCTCAAAATGCATTGTTTTCAATGGGTTTAGGGACCGCCAATTGTCCTTAAGGGGTTAAAAAATGTTAAATGGGTTAATTTAGTGTACGGGACTTTAAAATGCTGGGAACGTGAAAAATCTGACTTAACAAATGATTGATAAACATACAAATTCCAAAGAAAGCAAGAAAGATTTTTTTTTTTTTTTTTAAACTGCTGCTTAATTATTCCTATTGTTCCTATAGAACGCGTTAGGTATTTACTGCCGCGCTCTGTAACCACAGCCCGGGGCTGACATCTGAATTATCCAAAGAATAAAAAGAGGAAGAAACTAATGAAAGCAAAAAAAAAACTAGCAAAAAGCAACGGGAACTTACAAAAAAGAAAGGGAACAAAAGACTAACGTGACTTCCATAAAAATATTCAATGTCAAATATTTCATTAGACTTTATTTGCGTATTAAAAGCGCCGTTCCGCCTATTTTTAACCCAAAACCTTCCCAGAAATTATTCTTTATTTTTTTTTATCATTTTTTGTGGGAATCCAATTATGGGGTGACACAAAAGGAGACACTGAAATACATAACAACATTCCACATCAAAGGGTGTTTGCGTGTTTGTGTGTGCGTCTGTATGTGTGCGTGTATGTGCGTCTGTACGTGTGCGTGCGTCTGTATGTGTGCGTGCGTCTGTATGTGTGCGTGTATGTGCGTCTGTATGTGTGCATGCGTGTGTGTGCGTCTGTATGTGTGCGTCTGTGCGTCTGTATGTATGTGTGCGTGCGTGTATGTGCGTCTGTATGTGTGCATGTATGCATGTATGTGCGTGTGTGTGTGGATGCGTGTGTGTGCGTCTGTATGTGTGCGTGTGTGCGTGTTTGTGTATGTGTGCGTGTGTGCGTGTGTGTATGTGCGTTTTTGTGTATGTGTGTTTATGTGTGTGCAACACACTTTCTTTCTGCTTGGTTAACCCTTACAGTGTATGGCATATATGGTTGGCCAAGAGGACCCTGTGTGCTACCATGGTAACAGTTGTTAAAAAAAAGTAAACTTGGCTGCATGCTGGCGATTGATGGATCAGTTGATCAGCATGACAGCATGCAAAAAAAACCCTGATCCTGCTAATATTACCGATCCCGCTGTACTGCGCTGCGGAATATGTTAGCGCTTGATAAATAAAGATTAGTAATAGTAATTCCCTTTGGGTTTCCAGTCCTGTTTGATGAAGGCGCGGAACGTTCTGGAATCGTTGCATTACTGGGTCGCATTTATTAAAATTTGCAGGATTGACCACTGCAGGCAAGTCATGAATAAACCGATCTTTATCTTTACAGAACAATGGCGGCCGTCACCTTTATAACATTCCGCCTGTCGGCTCCAACACCGCTCGGTATAACTCGATACGGGAGGAAAGTATTCATTAAACCATGAATAGCGAGCACTGACACAAACAAACGGTGACGCAATATCACATTTAATTATATACATCATATCTGACATTTAAATGAGTTCATTTTCACGGCTATGCACAGCAGGACTGTCCAATGAAAATCGGGACACTTGGGAGGTATATAGGAACTTAATACTTTACAGTTAAAGGAAACAATTTTTGGAACATTCTGAAGAATATCGAGTATAAATTGCTGGATTTGAGATATCAGGAGAGTTTTTTTGGTTAATGCCCCCGACTCCTCGGTTTAATTACCCCTCCCCCCCACCACTACCCCTGGTGTCACACGATTTGTCATTTTTTGGAGTTGTCATCAGATTAGAACATGTCATTTATCAAACGCAGAAAGTAAAAATTCCGGTTTTGGATTCTGTAATGAAGACGTTCCGGGCCCTGGCGTGACTCGGCTCCCGGCGACCCGCTCTCCGTGACGACGCTATCCGTTTCCACGGCGTTTTATCACAAATAGATGGAGAATGCGGCTACAAAATGATTCTCAAGCGGGAGTTTCTGAAACCAGTTTGAAAAGATACATTTCTACATTCCACGTGATGAGCAGATACGTTTTTTTTTAGCTAATTCCTCACATTTATCGCCCAAACCGGGTAAATCAGGCCCCGGCTGGATGAGATAAATGCAATCAATGCGATGTCCTTCGTGAATAGACTCGTTCCTTATTTCTGTATATGAGAGAAGAAGAATTTACCTGATTAAGGGGGATGTGGAGCCATACAAGAAAGCTAAGGAGACCCCCCTAATGCCCCAAACAGTCCCACCAATGAAAAACTCACATTAAAGTGCTTTGTAGCTGCAGCAACTAAGCTGCAGCCCTCGGCCCCCTCTGCTGTCCACGTGTGAAGCAGCCAATCATTGGCAGGAAAGTGCTCTCATTGAATTAAAGGGAACATTTTTTTTGCCCCTGCGTGGGGTTCTCATTATACCCCCCTTGGAAACCTCATGCGAAGCGTAGCTGACGGCTGGGGGGGGTGTGAGTATATCGCACATGCGCACGTATAAGAGGGCAATGTGCTTGGGCAAACGCATCTCGTGCAACCACCCGGCGGCCATGTTTGTAATTTTGATCTCAATGCCGGCTTAGAGTTAATGACGGGGTAAATCTGAGATTAAACATGACTTTTTACCCCGTACCTGCGCAAGGTAATTGTGATAACATAATGTATAGGTGAAAAGTTACCCTCCACGTTGTGACACCTGGTCATTTTTCAATGACAGCTGCATATGATGGCTGGAGCGTCCCTTTAAGGAATTAAGCCGACTCTCATCATTCTCAGCAGCCACCAGGAAAGGGAGAAATTAGAAGAGAAAGGCAGATCGTTCTGCTGACTCTAGTCCATGTCGCTTAAAAATAGGGGCTTAAGAGCCGTTGCTTTGACCCCAGGTGCATGATGGGGGTCCCGATAAAAAAAAGATTATACGAGTGGAATAAACTCATCACAATCTAACCTACAGTGACCTTTAATGTATACTAGGATGTTCCATTCCTGCATGCGCGGATAATCAAAGCCATCGCTTATGTCCATAAACGGACCCCCAAACCGCTGCCCGGTGACAATGGTTTGTGATAAAGGGTCCTTTGCGATCGTCTGATAAAAAGAGAAGAGCTTCCCAGCCTAATCAGTGTTTTTTTATCGACTCGCAAAAGCATTCAGGTTGAACTGGTTTCTGAATGATCGTGTGTAATGAGACGGGATGCGGGCAGCGTACTCACACAATGCGATAATCCACTAATATAAAAGCGCAGCCAAGACCGCGGCGCTCGTGTGACGTGTAGGGACGCGGACATGACGGAGATCGCGGCTGATAGAGATCACGCTTGGGCCAGGAATTAGAACATGTACGATCCGATCATGCCACAAAGTCCTCCGCTTAAGCTCTTCCCAACGCCCTTTCCTCCAATGCCAACAGACAATAAAGTACTTATTTAAGACGGCATTAGACTCAAACTGATCCACCAAGTGTCCTTCCTTTAGTCCCAAATCCTTTTGTTCCTCTTGTCTAGGAGGTCGGAATGTTTGCTGGGTATGAGGGGATCACAGGGTTCTACAGCCCTAAAAGCCCCGATAATGTGTATAGAAACAGCAGGGAATGGGTTTATAAATTAAAATGTACTTCATTTTGCTTCTAAATACCTTACTCAGTTACATAAATAGCTATTAAAAGGTCAGAGTCGTTTGAAAAGCGCCTCCCAACACTCCTCTAACCACAAGTCCTATAACAATAAGCCATTTCAATGGCCCCAACCCGGTGTGAATACTTTGAAACGCCAGGCAATTCTTCCTCGGCTAAGAAAAAGCAAGAAGCCCAACCTTTTTACTTTCCATAATCCCTCTAGACGTCCGCGTCTGGTTCCCCCGCGCTTTAGATAACCAGAGTATCCTCAGTATCTGGAAATGGTTCCGGAGGACTGAGAATGTATCGACTTGGAAAGATGACCTAGAGAATTTGAGTATTTTAACCTTTTCTAGTTGCTGGAACCTCGTGGGCGGTCCATGGAATTGTTTCCTCTGCCTGTTTATAATGCTGGCTGTTTTGTTCAAGGATTTTCAACCTTCAGCAACTTAGCTGTGATGAACCACAACACCCTCATTATGAGAGTCCAAAGCAGACTCCTTCAGGCTCGATGTTCCTGGAAATCTCCCGGAAGAGTCACAAAACAGAGCTTCCCACCTACGGACGGCCCTAGGTATCTCAACTCCAAGCTCTGTCGGTATACGTGTCACTCCAATAGGACCGCATACGTCCCTGCACTCGGGGCTATTAACATTCTTCCCATGACTGCTCTTATTGGAGTCCAAGATGCTTTCGGAATGGTTATTGTAATTACAGATACAATATAATAAAGACATCACATTCCATAAATGATTTATTGGATGCACACGCCCTGCCCTGGTATTAAGTCCTTGTATTTCTTAACGTTTTGTATTCCAAGAATTTCTTCTTCAAATAGAAAGTTGGAGACCACGTGCCCAGTAACATTTTTTATTTATTGCCTTTCCTTTCCTTCCTACCAATTATCTTCTTCTTTAATGCCCTTTACATGCGTATCTGGAGCTCCTCTCTCCCGTTCCTCTTATAAGGTGGGAGAGGGAGGGGCCTATTTGAGGAGGCGGGGCTAATGTTGCTACAGTGTTACTACGGAGTTCTAACAAATTGTGCTAAGCATGGAAATGGATTTTCAGATATAATAATGAGGATCTTGCTTAATCTTTCAAGTACTAATTTACATATTTGAAAGCCTGGGCGATTGCCCTCCTGCCCCCTCGTCGGTTCTCCCATGGAGGACATCCAGAACAAAAATTTATTTAATTAGGGTGTTAAATCTTTTCTACTCTGATATAAAACACAGTGGTTTATAATGTGGTTATCCTCCACCCTTGATTCGGTTCGACCCAGAGTCTTTGGGTGAAGCTCTGCTTCTCCGTGTCTCCGGGCCAGTTTTCTTCTTCTCTGGACTTTCCCCTCCTACTCCCTGCCTGCATAAACCTATTTGAGGCTAGCCCCACCCCTCTGTGCAGTAATCCTCGCCCCACAGAGATAGCCAAGCCTCCCTGTGTAGTCTACCCTGAGAAGTTGCCAGGTGTGCACAAGCCAATAGGCAATCAATTACACCCAGAACTCCGCCCAGGAGGAGCAGTAAGGTCAGTTCCTTGAGGACTCAACGAAAGCCACATACACCATCCTACTCTGCTTTCTCCCCCTCCCCCGATAGCTGTATGGAGCAATCAGTACCTACACAGCAGACATTTATCCAACTAGACCAGCGAGAAGGGGTAACGAAGCTGAATTTTGCATTCAATGAATGTATTTGAAAGTAAATTGTCTTCTTCGAATGAAAGGAAATCTGATTTTTTTTTTTTAATAACCCACTCAGCTGGGAATAATTTGAAGAAATCATATTCAGAAAGATCTGAAAAAAAATCTTCTTCCCTTTGAAAAAGTAATCAGAAAAATGTTTCTTCTCAAAATTCATTTTCGTATCAGAAGTATCAGACGTTCTATCATTTTTACTTTTAAAGTTTCAAAGCAGAGAGTAGGAATTGCTGGTCACCCTGGTCTCGTTTTGTTGGACGGGGTCAGACAGTCCATTTCTTACCAGCGGAACGAAGAGCCACTGGCAGGACAACCCTAACCGGTTAGATACCGTTGACAACTACATAAAGGGGCATGAGACGGAGGATAATAATATAACGATGATACACCGAACAGGACCGGCTGAAACAGGACTGCCAACATTCCAGCCAGGCTTATGTCCCAGCCGTTGACTGTCCCAGTAAATGTCCCATTTAGTAGACTCGCCGGTAGCTTGGCATGACCAGTGCTCCAAACATTCCGAATGCCCCATGATGTCAAGCTGGCATAACATGGGTGGAATGTGACATCACGGACTCACATGTGACATCAAACTCGATTATACTAGTGTAGAAAGCCTATACGTCAACACAAGCCAAAAATCGAGTCAAAATCATGTAAAGGAAACAAAAAGACATTTTGTTTAGAGACAAACCGTCCCCCCAGAATTAAAACTGTGATTAAGTCCTGAAAACTTGGCGGTTCCTCTTTTTTTTTTGTTTGGATTTTTGTCTGCAGCAAACCCAAAACCGACGCGTTTCATGCAAATCTCCCTTCATTTCCCATGATCCTTCAGTGATGATTGCGCTCGAATCCTACACACCTCCACTAATGAGCGTTCTTCTCATCACCATCCGGGGGATAAAAACGTGACGCGACCTCCATGTACAGAAAATAGCCCATGCTGGTGTTATGCGATTAAAACTGCAGCTCACCTAAAATGCGACAGTTTCACTATAGAATGAGGCGGTTGGGGGTCATTAAGATAAAACGGAACAAAAACAGACGCCCCTGAAAGTACGCGGCCGTGGGTTCCCTGGGTGTAGCTAGGTACCACCAGGGCTGGTCCCCGGATCACTTCCTTTCTCTAGGAGAAGGGAGGGGAGGGGCTACATTGGAGAGGTGTGGCCAGTAATCAGGGCCGGACTGGCAATCCCGAGGCGGCCATGTGGCTGATGACGTAGCTGGACGGATATATGTGTCCGCATGCTACATTTTTATGGTTGTGTAGGATACAGTCGATTGCCGGTTGGGCACCCGGTATTTGCCAAGTAAGCCAGATGGCCAGTCCAGGTCTTCCAGAGCCAGCCGCCAATAGCAGTGAAAGCGAAGAAGTGGGCAGGGTGTCAGCGGACCCAGCCCCTCCGTATCTGGCAACCAAAATCTGCCGGACCCGGAGAGTTCCCGGTTACGGCCCTGGGGCCGTTACCAATTAGCAATGTAGCAAGATTGTCGTGCCTCTTATTCCTCCGGTTAATTCATTTTTTCTTAATTGTCATATTATTATAAATTATTTTCCGGCTTGGATTTATCGGATCTTATTATTCTTTATCAAGTGAATGATTCGCTCTGTTAAAAAAATAACAAAATAATAATAATAAAATAATAATAATAATAAAATGAAAGGTCACCGGCCCAACAACCCACATGTTTTGTCTCCGCTTCCCCCCAATACATACAGGCCGATCATACATCTGTTATCTTATTATAAATAAAATCCTGTTTAACCTTTTGTGACATTTCTACATTTGTGGGAAAGGCTCCTTTGTAAAAAAAAAAAAAAAAAAACTACAAAAAAAAGCTGTTTTTTTTTCTCATTTTCTGCATTCTTTTAAGAAAATTATACTGATCGCCTTTTTTTTTTTGTTATAAAGTTTGTATTTCACACTATTATGAAAGAAGGAAAAATAAGAAGTCGCACGTAACGGACCGGAAAATGCGCTGTGCTTCATAAGCATAGCAAATGGGGAGGAATAATCATGCAAATCTTCAGGGCCAGCGAGTTACAATGGCGGCTCCTATAGCAATCTCAGAAGATGGTTTTCTCATATATATATCTGTGAACGTTGCTACATGGCTTTGTTTAACCCTTTGGGTGCCGAGTGTCAACAGTATATGTGTATGTATATTCAGGGAAGGAATAACGACTGGTAAAAGTGCTGCTGCGTCATTTATGCATTTGCCTGCATCGTACAGCAGGAACAGATTGCTTGTTATGCAAGAAAACGTGGGGGCCTTGAGGCTCCCTGCATGCGAGGGTATTATACTCCGGAAGCCAGTAGCTACAGGAGCAGAGATACCCCCAAAACTAGCAGCCAGCAGCTACAGGAGCAGAGATACCCCGAAAACTAGCAGCCAGCAGCTACAGGAGCAGACATACCCCGAAAACTAGCAGCCGGCAGCTACAGGAGCAGAGATACTCCGAAGCCAGCAGCTACAGGAGCAGAGATACTCTGTGGATATGGGAACTGTTTGCGTTTAGCCCAGAGACTCAAGTTACAGAAGCTGAAATCGGCGGCAGCCTGTGGCAGAGCCAGCCTTATTCAACCAACCCTTCTATTCTGAGGTTACTTCTCTTTTCCTGCCCCACCTTTACAAAATGGCGACTCGAACCAATCAACGACTATCAGCAACTTAACAGGCGAGAGATAACTTCCTGCTCTCGGAATGTGCGTGATTATTCTTCCTCGCGGAGTTATGATGGCTGCCCCCACGATATGCCCATAAAGTGGGGTTCTAATATTTATTCAGTGCTTATTTTAATCTTTAAACTCGGCCTTATTTGTTCTTTAGCGTTCCCACCTGTAAAACGTAGGATTTGGGGAACACAGCAGCGTTATTTGAAACGATCATTTCCACGCTTCATTAAATGTCTGATTTCGCATTAAAAGAAAGTGTAGTGGCCGCAAATAGCAGGCAAACAGGGGGGTTATTGTTATCAACAACGAAGTCATTGTGCGGAGAAATGCTCGTCTGATCCTGTACTTGGTGTCCTTATAAACTGGCAGCACATTATTCTTCAGCGTCTGAGTAGGCATTGTCTGTACAAATCCAGACCTTTGCCAGGTAGGCCACTGATTCCAAGGGGATTGCGACACTTACAGCGTGTGGCAAGACTTCTAGCGTACGAGTCGGGCTCGTTAAAAGGCAAGATCCAGCTGCCTAAAAGTGGAGTTGTAGAGAAATAAAACATTTAATCTCCCCATTTAACATTGTATTATTATTATTATTATAAATAAATTATTTAATATTAATATTATTAAAAATAATAATAAAAATAATAGAATATTAAATAATAGTAAAATAAAAACTTCTTAATTCTATTTCAGTGCCCTTCCAACAATCGTATTAAAATATCGGAAACAGTGGTGACGTACAGCCATCGCCAAGACTGGGACCTGTTAAGGGTTTGCCCTAAGTCTCAGGGTTTTTACCCCAATCTTAGGGTTTCAGGGTGAATGGGCAGAGGTAAAAAAAAAAAAAAAGGGAATATAAATGGGAAAAAAGAAAATACACTTTATAAAGAGCCCGTTCATGTCACCAACATGACATTCCTCAAAAGGCATTCAATCAATATATTTTTTTTAGTGCCCCAATATCCCTACAACTACAAGTAAAACATTAATTAAAAAAATATATAATATAGGGTAATATGTAAAGTATGGATGTGACTCTCTTAAACTTACAAATATATATATGTGGGTTATATAATAATCACGACCCATTAATTGGGTCATTGATCAGCTCCGGTACCTACTGTGGGGAAGAAGTTCTAAGCAAAGATATATATTCTTTCTATTTTAGTATATATATATTTTTTTTTTAATTTTTTTTTTAAGTATTATGATTATGATAATGATTATTATGTTTTTTGTATAGCTATGATTTTAAAAGGAGGCTCTACTTCTCCTAAACAAAATGATAAATGATTTGTGCGGGTTCATTAAATATAAAGGAGAATCACTCATATGGTAAAAATGAAAAAAAACAAAACCATCCTGGGCCTGAAAGGGTTAAAGTACTCACAGAGTACTTTACATATACTTATATACTAAATATACATATATATATATTCCTCTATAGCGGGGCGGGGGGACAGTAAACGGTTCCTTTAACGATATCTGAGCATCCTGATTGGTGCTTTTCTCACTGCTATATCACAGCTGAAATCCCTGCTTGAATACAGGTGACTCAATTCAGAATTGGAACGGACGTGCAGATTACATATTTAGTTTAGTTGTGACGTAAAAAGTATACACACCGCAAAACAGGAGTAACACAGGTGCAAGTCAGCTGTACCCAGTCTGAGAGGGTGGTGGATACGTGGAACAGCCTCTCGGCAGAAGTGGTAGAGGTTAGAGATGACATCGGGTTTCCAGTTACAACATTGGACTGGACCTCGATCGGCTCGTTGCATGTCTTGGATCCCGTAGCAGAAAAAAACATTTGATGGGAATGGAATCCTTTCATTTCTCAGATTCTTTTCCCTAATATCTGTTTTATTCCTCTATCAATAATTCATTTTTAGTCTCAGCTTCCAAGGCTGTCTCGGACCGTTTGCTCCAAGGTCAGTCTGATTGTCTCATTGGCTGTCTCTCTCTCTGTCTGGATATTTCTGTTGCTTCCGATCTCTGGTGCCAGTTTTCTTTTAGGTTTTTATTTTTATATTTCCTTGGTCTAGATTTTCTTTTTTCTCAGTTTATTGGATTTCAGTCCAGCGACAAGCTGTCCGTCGCTAGATCAGATTTATGAACCCGATGATGCCTATGATAGCCGCGTGGTCCCTTTAAATTTCCATGGCATACCTTTTTCAAATGCATTATTATTTTTATTTATAATAATTTGTATTATTTTTAATTAATATTAGTAGTAGTGTTATTATTCTTATCTTTTATTTATATAGAGCATACCATTTACACAGCTCTTCTTATAATACAAATATTTAAGGGGTCTGACAAGATGAGAATTGACAGACTAAGACAGACCGATACATTAGGTAGAGAGCGCCCGGCTCACAAGCTTACAATCTAGAGGATGGGGGGGTTCTCTCCAGGTTTCGCCCCAGAGCCTACGGGTGAAGCGTCGCTTCTCCGGGGTCTCTGGGTCACTACAGGGAATCTCTGGGGGTGGTGGGAGTGGCTTTAAGGCACGCCCCCCCACTCCCCTCCCACTTCGCCTCCAAAAATGGGCAGCTTTCCGTCAGAGGACCAATGATGTCAGCAAAGGAAAACACCGGCCTTTCACCTTCATACTTGGCAGTGTCCCCATCATGTGTCAATAAAGTTTTCTCATTTTGTAATTTTGCACATTGGGCTTCCATCCTCATTTTTTATAGAAATGGTGTTATTTATATATATATATATATATATCAGTAGAAGTTGGGAAGCTATTATTAGCTTAGAATTTCCTATTTATGTTAATAAAATGCCCCTTGGCGAGCAGAGACCCTTTCCGTGCCGCCATCTTTACTGCTGAGTGCGGTGACATGATGTCACTTCCTGGTGCTCATCATACCTGGGAACTCTCCCGATTTTTTTGCCCAGGGACTCCGGGTGAAGCCCTACTTCTCCAGGTCACTCCCCGTCCACTTCCTCATTTAAAATAGTGAGTGTCACATGATGTCGGCGGGACCGCTCACTGGCATCAACGGGACGTGATTTCCCTTTTAATGGGCCCTTTGTGCAGGGGCCTTACACCGAATAGGGGGATTGGCTCCCTGTAACTGGTTGCCCTAGGCCTGTTGATGCGATTGATGGCATGTATAGATTAGGGATCACTATACTGGAGCCATGGTTTCCATGGTAACACTGGAATGTTAACTTTTTTCCCAGTAAAAAGCATCAAAGATGATACAATGTAAGGCAATACTTGATCATTATTTTGCTGACCCGTTACCCGTGTTACTTCCCAAAAACGATGACCTCATCGATTCATTATAATGTCAATTAAATCAAATGATTGCCAAAATATGAAGTTCGGAATCCCTAAATCACCTTCACCCAATATGTTTACAGTCACGAAACAACATATGGAGCCAATTACCGGAATGGCTGAGCGTGGATCGCATATTAATCTCCAGGCGACAGATAACGATCAATAAAGCTAATTACACCAGGGCCGTGACCGGACGGGGCTCCAGCGCCTCCTTCTATATAATTCAATAGTTCATCAAGCCAAGTGGGCCACGATGACCCCCGAAACACTCTGCAAGCCCGGGGGGAGGCTTAGGGGAACTTCCAGCTTTAGTGTAAAGGAACAGAGAAGATATGAAGCTTTTTGCACTAGGGGTCCGGGGTCCATTCTTTAGCATTAGCACATTCATGCGCGGCACATAATGTGTGGTGATGAATGATCGCCTCTGGGACACATTAACTCTGAGCCGAGCCGCTTTCTAAATTGTTATTCTGGTTTAGAATTGACTTTGTGGCGCTCATTCATTAACCGGGTTATTAGGAATCAAGCACAGCGGGTTAAATATCAACGCAGAAAAATAGCCGAAAACATAAAATTCGAGAATATCACGAATAAGCATTTTGGAAAACTCCCAGTAAACGATTTATCAGGGTGTCAGATCGTGTTTTGAGGACTTTATTCCACGCGATGCCCGTTATGCGTATAGAAGCATAGAATCCGCAGGCAGATCGGCCCCATTCGGCCCCCGTCTAGTCTGCCCATTGCTCCTGCTGTAAAGACTTAATCAGTCGTTGGTCTCGTCTTAGATTCAGGAGCCGTATGTCTATCCCATGCATGTTTAATACCCCTCACTGTATTACCCTCTACCACTTCTACTGGGAGGCTGTTCCACTTATCTAACACCTTCTCAGTAAAAATTCCTTACGCTACGTCTAAATGTAAAAACCAAAAGTATTTTTAGAATAAGGCAAAAATTTTAACCCATCTCTAAATGGACAAAGGTGAACATAACGGGCAGCTTTTACCCTTAGAGTGCCATTGTTAGGGAACATTTACCCTTTCCTTTTGCTGAAGTTATATGTATATATATATATACCGATATATTACATTGATTTTTCGTCCAATTGATGAGATCAGAGGATTCACGCTACCCACTGCGGGACTTTTGGCGGAAATGTTTATACCTCCACCTCTGTGACATTAAATATCTGTAATGCCGGATACATTTACCTCAGAGAAACAACAACTGCTCGGCTTCCTAGAGGGTAATATGACGGATGATTCATTCCGCTGGGATAAATGCTTCACGTTGTGAATTTTAATGGACGCCGTTATTGATTACGGAGGGGGCGGAAGTGTTATTGGGGGGGTAGAAGCTTTATTGGGAGGGGTGGAAGCGTTATTGAGGGGGGTGGAAGCGTTATTGGGGGGTAGAAGCTTTATTGGGGGGGTGGAAGCGTTATTGAGGGGGGTGGAAGCGTTATTGGGGGGTAGAAGCTTTATTGGGGGGGTGGAAGCGTTATTGGGTGAGTGGAAGCTTTGTTGGGGGGTGGAAGGATTATTGGGGGGTGGATGCGTTATTGATTACGGAGGGTGTGGAAGCGTTATTGAGGGGGTAGAAAGCGTTATTAGGGGTGGAAGGATTATTGGGGGGTGGATGCGTTATTGATTACGGAGGGTGTGGAAGCGTTATTGAGGGGGTAGAAAGCGTTATTAGGGGTGGAAGGATTATTGGGGGGTGGAAGCGTTATTGATTACAGAGGCGGTGGAAGCGTTATTAGGGGTAGAAGCTTTATTGGGGGGGTGGAAGGATTATTGGGGGGGTGGAAGCGTTATTGATTACGGAGGGGGTGGAAGCGTTATTGGGGCTGCCCACAGACATTAAGCTGTCCTTTTTTTACTGTCTGATGAACATTCAACGATTATCATCTTGCGTAATACCAACGATACGGTGGTCGTCTCAGTCAGTTCCAGTTTTGTCAGACCCTTTGAATGTATGGAGTATAAGAAGTGCCGAGGGAATATAAAAAAAAGACAATAATAATAATAATAATAATAGCATCCTGTTCTCAGGATCAGCGTGATTATTCCTCCCCATTAAGTTATTTCCGATACACACGTCACGTATCGCTGACTAGTGCATGTCAAGTGCTGCCCCCTGCAGTCTGTGGTGGGATCAACACACAGTGACGGCGCTGAGATTGCTTGCATCGTCAAGTGAAAGAAGAAGCCTTTACCCTTTAGGGGTTAATAAAAGGGTTAATCGCCGTTTTTCGGCGTTGTTATCTTAAATTACAGCAGCGTTTTTAATAACAGGAATCCATTTTCTACAACAATATTTGGAGTTAAAAAAACATTATTTTATCACAAAGTGTGTCTGAGAACGCTGTGACCTTTGAAGTCAGGGCTTTGCCGAGATTCCGCCTTTAACGTCTTTTAATAACGGGGCTTGTTAAATCGGCCCCCGGCCTCCGGGATCCGGATTCAGAGCCGGTGACGCTTTTGTTCCTTTTCGTTAATTAATGCCGCTTTTTTTAATGTTTTTTAAACCTACTCTCCGGAATCTATCTTTTATAAACCAATCCTCGCTCGGTCTGTTTCTTCTCCAAACCCCCTTTCCAAAAATAATTATTTAATCGTGGAAAAATGTTTCCTAATTCATATTCTTCTTGTCTTGAGCAAAAAAAAAAAAAATTTAAATAATAATAAAAAAAGCTTACCTTAGGGTGAAGCTGCAGCTACGTAGTTGCAGCTTCCCTCCCCATCCATGACCGAAGAAGCAGCCAATCATCTGCAGGAAAGAGATCCCATTGAAATCAACGGAATGCGTACAGGGGGTCTTGCCTGCGGGGTATTCCAGCCTAGGCCGGTAACGCCTAGGGCAACGGGTGAAGGGGGCAACAGCCCCTCTGCTGCATAACAGGGAGGCTCTTGTCCAATCAGGCCCTTTGTAGGGCCCCTGTTTAAAAGGGCGGTCACTGATCTGCCCATCTGGCCAATATGGGGGACCATCTCTAAATTGCGGAGCGCATGGATATGATCCGTCAATGTGCGGGGGGGGGCAGCCAGGAAACATACCTCCTGCACCGAAAATAGGCAAAGGGGCAAAAGCACATGGGGGGGGGGATTCTGCAGACCCCTCCTGGGGGGCGGGGGCACCATGATGTTTTAAAGGGAGCTTCGTCACAATGTAACAATGGGAATTGTAGTCCATGGAAAGGGGTGATGAGCGGGGTGACCAACCTCTCAGCTCAAAGGGGCCACGATATATTTGCCCTCGGAATAGGCACATTTTTGATCATTCCGTGCCGTTATTCCACCCATCTCTCTTTTCTCGGCGCTGGACAGATCTCAATAATATTTTATACCATGGATATTCTTATATAACCCCCTCAACGCCGCAGGGGTAATAAATCTGCCCCCAAAATGCCAATTTTTGGTTCCTTTTTAAATGTATTTATTAAAAATCTAATCAATCTCCTGAATTTTTTTCTTCCCCCCCCCCCCCCTTTATTATGCTTGGCTGCTTCATCGTACTAAGCGTAGTTGTATTTTTATTGCGCTATTGCTGGGCTCGGTATACTTTGGCACGGTCACCGGCTAACCGGCGATGAATAGCCCACTGTGAGGTTACTAAACCACAGGCCCCCCCCTTTTTTTTGGCGTGCGGAAAATGGGTGGCTCGGAAGGGGTTAAAAAGCATATTTTTTAAAATAAATTAATAATCAGGTCGTTGTTACGCAACCAAATTAATAATGCATAGAGGGCTCCGAGCCAATGCAAAAAAAATAACAATAAAAATAAAAAAAATAATAAGAAAAATATAAAAAAAAATAGACGTGAACGTGGTTTGAAGCGAGCGCCGGTGCATTCTCCAGGAGTGAGTCACTCGTCGCTGGAGATTTAACCCCGCTGCTGCCAGCAATGTATTACGTCTGCTTTGCTTATTCCGCCCCACGGCAATTCGTTGCATGGGAATAAATGTTTTATCGCCACGATGTGTCCTGGGGTAAAAGGGCCGATATGGTCAGGCTACTGTGGTTATATTACCACCTTACCACTGGCCACCATTCCTAGTTTCACACCACTTTTGGCTGCTTGAACGCACTATTTACGTCTATGGGAGCTGTTTCTGCACATGCGCGTGGGGGCTCTGGCTAGACCCTCTGGAAGCATCTCCTGCAAACCTGGGAGGGGGCAAATATATTGGGAAACGCATATGGGGGTTTCTGCTGTATAATGTGCATATAAAGGCTGGACTGTCCCTTTAAGAGAATGCTTGATTGCCATGTGACAGAAAAGTACGCACTGATAGGTAGTTGCCATAGAATGTTTCTGATTCTTTGTGTTATTCAGCCCACAGAACGTAGGTTTATTCCATATGCCTCCAGGCTCTATTAATATTTAGTCCAAGTGGAACTGCACCTTTAATTGCCCCCAGGTCCAAGAAGTTAATACTTTAACGTTAACGACCCGGGGGGGTCGATAAAAGGCACTTGTCTGAGGTCACAGGTCTTGCCGTGTCAGTGATATTCTAATCATGTGATGCCTGAGGTCACGCGCTTGCAGCATGCTTCGGAATTTCCTCAACCCCACCGGCGCTGCGAGGGTTACCAAGAAGACACAGAAACGTCTTAAGTTAGCAGAAAAAAAAATGCACTTGGAGTTGAAATCCATTTATCACACGGGGCAAAGAAGACTCTGACACATCGCAGCTTAAAACGCCATTAAGTTATTTGCCCCCCCTGTACCGATTTACAGTTTTATAGTTTATTATGCTCGATGTGAAAGGCATAGCTCCCAACTGTCCCGGTTTTCCCGGGGCAGTGAGAATTATTTGGCTCTACTGTCCTGCTTTTGCTGGTTAGATTCTCCGGTCCTGTCTGACCGGCCCAGGAAGGTGTTAAATCGTTGGCGGTCTGTGCGGATGTACAGGGGAGCTCCCCACGCGCTCCTTTATCACTAAGATCAAACTTATTAAATATTCTGCTCTTTTCTTTTTTACCCCAGTTGTAACTTTTGACGCCATAATATATCAGCCGTTTGTATGAGTTCTCGCTCTGTTATCTGATTCTCAATTTACTAAACAAACACCCCGACTCCTTTTCATACTGCCTGTGGGGAACTATAGAATGGCTCAGTCTAAATCACCCAGCAGGACCTGACTAATGAAAGTCTATGGAGGAACGGGCTTCATTAGCATCGCCATAAAGCATCAGCTCAGAGTGGTGTTTGAGCCGGAAGTCACCCAAAATATCACATGACTGACAGCAATGGTGGTCTGCAGATTACTGTATACAGCACTGGGGGTTATATTACTGTATACAGCGCTGGGGGTTATATTACTGTATACAGCGCTGGGGGTTATATTACTGTATACAGCGCTGTGGGTTATATTACTGTATACAGCGCTGGGGGGTATATTACTGTATACAGCACTGGGGGTTATATTACTGTATACAGCGCTGGGGGTTATATTACTGTATACAGCACTGGGGGTTATATTACTGTATACAGCGCTGGGGGGTTATATTACTGTATACAGCGCTGGAGGTTATATTACTGTATACAGTGCTGGGGGGTTATATTACTGTATACAGCGCTGGGGGGTTATATTACTGTATACAGCGCTGGGGGGTTATATTACTGTATACAGCACTGGGGGTTATATTACTGTATACAGCACTGGGGGTTATATTACTGTATACAGCACTGGGGGTTATATTACTGTATACAGCGCTGGAGGTTATATTACTGTATACAGTGCTGGGGGGTTATATTACTGTATACAGCGCTGGGGGGTTATATTACTGTATACAGCGCTGGGGGGTTATATTACTGTATACAGCACTGGGGGTTATATTACTGTATACAGCACTGGGGGTTATATTACTGTATACAGCACTGGGGGTTATATTACTGTATACAGCGCTGGGGGTTATATTACTGTATACAGCGCTGGGGGTTATATTACTGTATACAGCGCTGGGGGTTATATTACTGTATACAGCACTGGGGGTTATATTACTGTATACAGCGCTGGGGGTTATATTACTGTATACAGC
This sequence comes from Spea bombifrons, assembly GCF_027358695.1. NCBI lineage: Eukaryota > Metazoa > Chordata > Amphibia > Anura > Pelobatidae > Spea > Spea bombifrons. Next base: position 5,864,472 of record NC_071087.1, on the reverse strand, counting down.
ACTGGGGGTTATATTACTGTATACAGTGCTGGGGGGTTATATTACTGTATACAGCGCTGGGGGTTATTACTGTATACAGCCCTGGGGGGGTTATTACTGTATACAGCGCTGGGGGTTATATTACTGTATACAGCACTGGGGGTTATATTACTGTATACAGTGCTGGGGGTTATATTACTGTATACAGTGCTGGGGGTTATATTACTGTTTACAGCGCTGGGGGTTATATTACTGTATACAGCGCTGGGGGTTATATTACTGTATACAGCGCTGGGGGTTATATTACTGTATACAGCACTGGGGGTTATATTACTGTATACAGCGCTGGGGGGTTATATTACTGTACACAGCGCTGGGGGTTATATTACTGTATGCAGCGCTGGGGGTTATATTACTGTATACAGCGATGGGGGTTATATTACTGTATGCAGCGCTGGGGGTTATATTACTGTATACAGCGATGGGGGTTATATTACTGTATGCAGCGCTGGGGTTATATTACTGTATACAGCGCTGGGGGGTTATATTACTGTATACAGCGCTGGGGGGTTATATTACTGTATACAGCGCTGGGGGTTATATTACTGTATACAGCGCTGGGGGTTATATTACTGTATACAGCGCTGGGGGTTATATTACTGTATACAGTGCTGGGGGTTATATTATTGTATACAGCGCTGGGGGGTTATATTACTGTATACAGCGCTGGGGGTTATATTACTGTATACAGCGCTGGGCTGTTATATTACTGTATATAGGGGGGTTGATGTCATCAGATGGCCGTTACTCCGTGGCTGGAACACGACCCGCTGAAGCATTATCGCTCTAGAAGCTCTCATAGGACGTCTAATTCTCATTAGCTTAACTACCAAACAACAACAAAACGGCGCCAACAAGATTATAAAGCATTAAAAATGTCGCAATATCCACAAAAACAACAAAGAACATTCAGCAAATAAGACTTCTTCATGTTATTTTATCCTTCGCTACGTTTGCCCCTCCTTGTGTCCTGATGATGCTCTTGCGTCAGTGCCCATCTGGGGTCTGGGGGGGTTAGATTTAATGTAGGGAAGTTTTACTTTACTGAGAAGGTGGTAGATAAGTGGAACAGCCTCCCGGCAGAAGTGGTAGAGGGTAATACAGTGCGGGTATTAAACATGCATGGGATAGACATACGGTTCCTGAATCTAATGGGGGCCGATCTGCCAGTAGATTCTATGTTGCCCTGGGCATTACACTACCCCTTTAAAAATGTTTATCACTTTTTATGGTCTTTTAATAAGCGGAGCCGTCACGGTTCTATGGTGCGCATCTCATTTGCCATAAAAGATCTGCTGAGTCCGGCACCAGTGGTTTTTGCAGACGGTGATGTAAGTGCGGCTACTGTGACTGCTTTTCAAATATATATTTTTTTAAATTCACGAAATATAGGTTTTTATTCCTTTTATTTCCTCCTTCTTGGAGTCCAACTCCCATCACTATACCTGGGAACGTTCTAGATGAACTGACTCTGAGAATCCTGAAATATTAACCCTTTATTAGCCCTTCATGAAGATTCCATGCAGAGACTCGCCAAATGTGTTACCCAAATAGCTCTAATACCGGCCCTCCTGGAAACCTTGACTTGCCATCAGTTAATGGCACACATAAGTCAACTGAATTCAAGCAGGGGTATCAACCATAACATACTGGGGGCAAAAGCTCCAACTGGGAGTCTTATGTATGATCCCAGCGGAGGAGAATAGGAAGGAGTCGGCTTCGGACTGAGTGACCCGGAGAATCTGCTCCTTCACCTTGAAATCAGGGCAAACCCTGAGAGTTCACAGGTATGGCTGGCTATCCGGTAACAGCTGGAGGGTCATGGAAACCCACCATTGATTCAAGGTTCGCAGATTAACAGGCCCTTAACCATAATAATTCACGTGGATTTCCGGGGGGGGGGGTCTGCAGGTGACGGAATGTCCGAGGAGATCTGCGGGTGAGGTAATGTCCGAGGAGATCTGTGGGTGACATGATGTCCGAGGAGATCTGTGGGTGACGTGATGTCCAAGGAGATCTGTGGGTGATGTAATGTCCGAGGAGGATCTGCAGGTGAGGTAATGTCCGAGGAGATCTGTGGGTGACATGATGTCCGAGGAGATCTGCGGGTGAGGTAATGTCCGAGGAGATCTGTGGGTGACATGATGTCCGAGGAGATCTGTGGGTGACGTGATGTCCGAGGAGATCTGTGGGTGACATGATGTCCGAGGAGATCTGCGGGTGAGGTAATGTCCGAGGAGATCTGTGGGTGACATGATGTCCGAGGAGATCTGCGGGTGAGGTAATGTCCGAGGAGATCTGTGGGTGACGTGATGTCCGAGGAGATCTGTGGGTGACATGATGTCCGAGGAGATCTGTGGGTGACATGATGTCCGAGGAGATCTGCGGGTGACGTGATGTCCGAGGAGGATCTGCAGGTGACGGAATGTCCGAGGAGGATCTGCAGGTGACGGAATGTCCGAGGAGGATCTACTGGTGACGGAATGTCCGAGAAGGATCTGCAGGTGACGGAATGTCCGAGGAGATCTGCTGAGTTATGGAAATCGCTGAGCCAAGGAACGGTGCTTCACCCGATGAGTTAGAAGAAGAATACTTTTCACCAGGGTGGCTGAGGCTTGAAACATCCCAGAAAATTACAAGACAGACGGTTTTCTAAAAGGTTTTCAAATACGTTCTCAGAACACGGTGATGCCAGTTATGTTTATTAGGGTTGGCTACCATTACAACAGTCAACTCCCAACAGTCCTTGTTTTTGCAGGACAGTCCTGATTTTCCACTGGCATGTTGTCTTAGGTTGTGCTACCACTGAAGCAGCCTCTAAAGGATTTGAGATTTTCAGATTAGTGAGGTCAGGCTCTGATTGGATGAGACGCCGGCTCACAATCTCCGGTCCAGTTCATCCCGAAGGTGTTGGATGGTTGAGGTCAGGGCTCTGTGCAGCCGGTCAAGTTCTTCCACCCCAAACTCATCCAGCCATGTCTTTATGGACCTTGCTTTGTGCGCTGGGGCGCAGTCATGCTGGAATAGAAGAGGTTCTTTCCCAAACTGTTCCAAGTTAGAATCAGAGCATCGTCCAAAATGTCTTTATATGTTGTAGCATTAACATTACCCTTCACTGGAACTACGGGGTCCAAGCCCTGAAAAACAGCCCCAGATCATTACTCCTCCTCCACCAAACTTTACAGCAGGCACTATGTATTCCAGTAGGTATCGGTCTCCTGGCATCCGCCAAACCCAGATTCAACCATCAAACTTCCACATAGTGAAGCGTGATCCATCACTCCAGAGAACAGGTTCCTCTGCTCCAGAGTCCAGTGGAGGTGGCTTTACACTACTCCAGACGAGACTTGTCATTGTGCACAGCTGTTTGATCATGGAAACCCATTTCATGAAGCTCCTGACGCACAGAGCTTGTGCTGATGTTGCTCCCGGAAGCAGTTTGGATCTCTGTAGTGAGGGATGCTGCAGAGATTTTTACGACTATACTCTTCAGCACTCGGTGGTCCCACATCCTATGACAGCGCCATCTTTACAGTCACGGAGCTCTTCGGAACGACCCGTTCTACCACCAATGTCTGTCTATGGAGCCTACGGGCTGATTTTATACACTTAGCGATGAGTGCGACTGAAACACCTAAACTCAATCATTAGGAGGGGCGTCCATAGTGTATGTTACTAGACGTGGTTGTCCACCCTCTCCTCTACTATTTTTGAATAGCGCATTAGTAAAGCATTCCGAGTGATATGTCGGGGATACTTCCAAAGCCCATTATCTGCATTCCAAAGAGAAATAATAACGATGCCGAGCTAAGCGTCTCTAAGCCTGTGAGCGTGTTCCTTATCGGCGGATTAGTCTAATGGTAGGTTTAGCGCATCGTACAAACACAATTAATCAGATATAGAAGAATACGAGCTGCTTAATGACAGATTACTTTAAGTGGCGGCTGTAAAAAAAATGGATTATTGTTGGTGATTTTCTGTTTGTCAAAAGATGAATGAACCAGAAGGGTCATCCCGCCGTCTACCTGTCTACAAACCAATATTTCAGGTAAAAGAATCCTGGTTACCCGCAGCGTCATCCTTTTTTTTTTTGTAAATGAATATAAATAAGTAAATATTGAATCAGCACCCGGTCAGGCAACCAACTGACCATAAAAAGGAAGCGCAACATTTTACTCACTAGAGCAAAAATGGAAAATTAATACATTGCATTATTTATTAATAAAAATATGTTTTCAAAAATACTGCTTTACTTTCTTTTTTACCCCAGTTGTAGTTTCTGGCCCATAATATAAAGTTTTCAGGCAGCTGAATATCAGCCGTTTGTATGATTCTCACTCTCTTATCTGATCCCCGATCTACTAAACACCCCGACTCCTTATCATACTGCCTGTGGGGAACAATAGAATGGCTCAGCCTTAATCACCCAGCCGGACACTGACTAATGAAAGTCTATGGAGGAACGGACATCATTAGCATTGCCATAAAGCATCAGCTCAGTGTGGTGATTGAGCCAGGAAAGTCACCCAAAATATCACATGACTGACAACAATGGCGGCTCCAGATTACTGTATACAGCGTTGGGGGTTATATTACTGTATACAGCGCTGGGGGGGTTATTACTGTATACAGCGTCGGGGGTTATATTACTGTATACAGCACTGGGGGATATATTACCGTATACATAGCTCAGGGTTATTACTGTATACAGCGCGGGGGGTTATATTACTGTATACAGCACTGGGGGGGTATATTACCGTATACATAGCTCACGGTCATTACTGTATACAGCGCTGGGGATATATTACCGTATACATAGCTCAGGGTTATTACTGTATACAGCACTGGGGGGGTATATTACCGTATACATAGCTCAGGGTTATTACTGTATCATACTGTGCCCTGTTCTTTTTCCATACGGTAGAGCTGGTCAGTCCCAGAGAAACATTTATAATACAAATAAATCAATTTTATTACTTTACGGGTAAACAAATAGCTAAAAAGCCCAATTAAATCCTACATCACAGCCGTAATGTTGTAATTCCCGGGTCCCAGGAGAATGAAATCAATAACCATGCGCGACACCCACCATACATCGAGCACTATGGAAAATCAATACAAGGGACACTGCCATAAAATTACATCACTATTAGATTTATGCCCAAGAAAGCATGAAATTAGTAAGTAATATATATATATATATACATAAATATAAAAGAATATATAAAAATATTATATAAATATATAAAAATATCAGATATAAATTGCCTTTATTTTTTAAATTATTTTGATGATTTTTTTTACAAAATAAAATACTTTTATTAAAAATACACATATTTGGGTATTTAACCAAATACTTTTCTTTGGGACCGGAGCAGTGGTGGGAGGTTTCCTGGGTTTTTGAGATTCCAAATCAGGACTCTTGTGGCTTCTGCAGCTCCGAGATCCGGTTGGCATCAAACGAACGAGCAGAACCGCGTTTTCAGCTGAAGTCCGGCCACAGCTGCTTAGAACCTCTTGGCAAACAGCCGTCAATCATACATATGTTATTGCTCAAGTACGGCCGGCCGCCTCTCAACTTAGTAAGAGTAACCGTAAGGGGGGGGCTTCCGCCGTACACCCTTCTGTCATCGTTCTTTGGTTCCTAAAATAATTTTATAGGAAATATCCCCAAAATGGTAACATTCTAATGTATTTTTATTGAGTGACCCTCTGTTGTTGCCGGTTATCCCGACCTGGAAGCCCCCCGGAGTCTGGGATACAGAACCCCATATAGATTTAGATTTCAAGGGGAAAAAACAGAAAGGGGGGTCCTAGAGGTTCAGGGGGGTCCTAGAGGTTCAGTCCCTTTGGTTTTGGTCAGGGGCCACAACTTCCCCCCCTGTAGGGATTGGAGAGGATGGTGGACCCGGTACGCGCTGTGGCCCTACACGCCAGAGCACTTTGATCACGGGCTTTTATGTCGAGGCACCTCGGTGTTAATTGTATAGATCCTACCGAAGAGACCTGGCTCGTCCTGAAGGCTTGCAATCTATTATACTTTTATCAGTGCTCCCTGTTTGCGAATAGAGTGATCAGCGGGCCAGGTCTACTCAAATACCCGTCTGGCCTAGTGAGGACCCTCATCAGTGACTTTGGGGCCCTAAAAACATCCCACATCTCACAACGGGGCCACTAGCCCACCTGCACCGAAACAATGCGACGTAGAATGCCGAGATCTGTGTGGCTCGCAACTCCGGGGCCCACAGTGTGCGGACAGCCGGCCAATCATCTCTGGCCCGACGCCCGCCAAATAATCCCAGCTGGGTCCTCCGGCCCCCGCAGCTGCCCCTTCTAGCGAGGAGTATCGGGCATCCGTCTGCCCTGCTGGGAAAGCTAAGTGTTGTATGCAGTGATTCCCCTGCGCGGCGTACCCGTTACCTATCATGCCCATGAATGCATCCTCCGTGCCCCGGGAATTCACGCCCCGATGTCCCGCGGCGCAGTATCTTGCGTCACATGTCGCAGTATCTCGCTTCCTACAGCGCAGTATCTGGCGTCCCTTGTCACAGTATCTCGCGTGCCGCGTCGCAGTATCTCCCGCGTCCCGCGCCGCAGTATCTCGCGTCCTGCATCGCAGTATCTTGCGTCCCGCGTCGCAGTATCTCGCGTCGCAGTATTTTGTGTCCCGCGTCGCAGTATTTTGTCCCTCGTCGCAGTATCTCGCGTCCCGTGTCGCAGTATCTCGCGTCGCAGTATTTTGTCCCTCGTCGCAGTATCTCGCGTCCCGTGTCGCAGTATCTCGCGTCGCAGTATTTTGTGTCCCGCGTCGCAGTATCTCGCGTGCCGCCTCGCAGTAGTCACGGTATGTCGCGTGCCCATAACTGTTGGTGACCCCTCTGCCTCGGACACTGCCCGGTATAATGCCAGGGGATGCTGCTATCCATGGAGAAGCTATGAGGAGCTCTTCCTGCTGCCCCCAGTGGTGCCCTCTGCTGGAGCCGGTGCTGTACCAGCGTGCTGTGCCCTAAATCTACCCACAGAGGCGTCAGTAAAACGACAGGGCTTCTGCGCCAGTGAGACGGTCCCTGTACCGACTACTGCCGCAGCAGATGCCCTGTCCCAGGTATATTAGTCAGAGTGCTCTGCGGGCCTCCTCATGCCGAACACAGGTGCCTGCAGGGCAAAATACTCCTCGGGGGTCTGCGGAGAGGCCCCAGTCTCCTTCCCCGTCACAGAGCACCCGGTGGCGGGCAGCGAGCGAGGCTGCACAGAGACTCCCGGGCGGAGGGGGAGGGGCTGAGCAGGCTGGTGGAGGGGAGGGACGGTGGGCGGTGCCAGTGTCCCTGTCCCCGCCCCTGACAGGAGGCTGTCTGGCTTCGGCTGATCCTCCTGCTAAAAACTTAAAGTGTCAGGATGGTGCGGGCGGCCTGACGGCGGGGATACGGCGCGGACACAGTGCGGATACGGCGGGGACACGGCCCGGACATGGCAGCCAGACGCGTCTTCCACCTCCAGCCATGCGGTAAGACTCGGCACCGCTATACCGACCCGGGCCGTGCGAGCAACAGGCACAGGGGGTCAGCGTGTACCCGGCGGCCCCAGCGCTGCACTGCAAGCCCCCCTCCACCCCCACATGTCCCACCTCGCACTGCACTGCAAGTCCCACAGCACTGCAACCCCCTCCCCCGGCCGTGCTGCAAGACCCTTACTGCACTGGAGTCCCCCCTCCGGTAACTGCTACCCCCCCCCTTCTTACTTTACTGAGCCTTTTAACTGCACTGCATGTCTGCCCCCCGCCCCCTCACTGCAAGACCCTTACTGCACTGGAAGTCCCCCCTCCAGTAACTTCTAGCTCCCTTGTGCCTGTTTGGGAGGGAAAGTGTTTGTGTAGTTGCCCCCGCGCACTGTCTGGGGTATTTTCCACACACACTGCTGATGCTCCAGTTCTGTGATACCTCCTAGTTTGTAGGTCTGGGGGCAGATAGCGGGGCAGTGTGTGTTACTGGTCAGGGGGCAGATAGTGGGGCAGTGTGTGTTACTGGTCTGGGGGCAGATAGCGGGGCAGTGTGTGTTACTGGTCTGGGGGCAGATAGCGGGGCAGTGTGTGTGTTACTGGTCTGGGGGCAGATAGCGGGGCAGTGTGTGTGTGTGTGTGTGTGTGTTACTGGCGTGTGGGCAGATAGCGGGGCAGTGTGTGTGTTACTGGCGTGTGGGCAGATAGCGGGGCAGTGTGTGTGTTACTGGCGTGTGGGCAGATAGCGGGCAGTGTGTGTGTGTTACTGGTGTGGGGGCAGATAGCGGGGCAGTGTGTGTTACTGGCGTGTGGGCAGATAGCGGGGCAGTGTGTGTTACTGGTCAGGGGGCAGATAGCCGGCAGTGTGTGTGTTACTGGCGTGGGGGCAGATAGCGGGGCAGCGTGTGTGTTACTGGCGTGGGGGCAGATAGCGGGGCAGTGAGTGTTACTGGCGTGGGGGCAGATAGCGGGGCAGTGAGTGTTACTGGCGTGGGGGCAGATAGCGGGGCAGTGTGTGTACAGATGAGTTATCCCAGTGGTGTTACCGGTCCAAGTGCATGTACTGGGGTATTGCCCCTATAGAGGGGTATCATGTGTCTGTTGCTGGTCTAGTCGTCTGTATTGTTGTTACCCATATAACATCCAGTCCCTCCCAGTGTGTGTTACTGGTCTGGGGGCAGATGCCGGGGCAGTATGTGTTACTGGTCTGGGGGCAGATGCCGGGGCAGTATGTGTTACTGGTCTGGGGGCAGATGCCGGGGCAGTATGTGTTACTGGTCTGGGGCAGATGCTGGGGCAGTGTGTGTGTTACTGGTCTGGGGCAGATGCTGGGTTAAATGGGGGGGGGGGCATTATGTAAAATCCAGTCCCCTCCGCTATGTGTTGTTGGTCTCGGGGCAGATACCGGGGGCAGTTTGTATACGGAGGGCTGCTGGGCTCAGGATAATTGAGAGTTATGATGTCACACATATGATGATGATGATGTCATCGGCAGTCTTTGTGATTACGGGATGTATTTTTCTGCCGTTAATCAGAATGTAAAGGATCGGTGTATCTGCTGATTCAGCGTGTTCGGTCGGTGGTTGTTTGCCCGTGTGCAGCCGGTCAGTCCCGCCGAGGCTTTTCTGTACGCGGCCGGGTGATTAATTAATTCCCGTGAATATTAATTGCCCGGCTTCTAAAAATAAACTAGAATTTGGGGAAACAAACCTGTAATTATCCGTAACGAGCTCGGAAACGGCTTCTGCCTGGAAACAAAGCAGCTTTTCTTTTCATATTTATTGATCGATCGGATTATTAATTAATCTTAATTAAGTTACTCTTTTACCACCAAGGTGGGAAGTCGGATCTGTAATCCGTTGTGCCGGGTTTGGCAGCGTTCTGAGCTCGGTTCCGTGCGCACTTCGCTGCGCGGCTGACTCATCGCTCCGAGATTCTTCCCGAGATTCTCATTGGGAATTTGGTTAAAAAAAAAACAAAAAAACACTTTTTAAATCCCAAAATAAAGTAAAACGCCGCATATTAGTAACGCTTATCTCGGCAGTTAAAAAAAAAATCAATAAAGGCTATCGGGCTTTAAAAAGACGTTATCACGGCCGCCTTTCCAGATAATTCGGGATGTTTGGATAAGATTGCGGGTTTTTTTTCCTGATAAACTCACCACCTCGCAAAAAATTTTTTTTTTATTATTTGTTTTTAATTCTGCTCGGAATTCTTATCTTTTTTTTTATGTTTTTGTTTTTTAAATTATTTTTATATTATCAAATAAGATTCCTTCATTTATGACAGACAGGGAACGGACGCCCTGCTTCCTACCCGCCCCGGAGAAGCAGGAACTCCCGGGATGGATGGCTGAGTGCAGTGGGAGTTGTCACCCAGCTGATCATTGATTGGTTGTTGCCTATCCTCGCTTTAACGCGCGAGCCTCGCGATCGTCGGCATTCTTAGAGCGGTCAGCTGTATCCAGGCCCTAGAGTGCTGGCTGAGTGTAATGGGAGCTGATTGGGTGTATGTGCGGCAGTAATGCCCCCCCCCCGGGCTCTGTATTTAAGGTTTGCTCGGCGCCCCGCGGTGATATCCAATAATAAATCCGGTTGCCCTCTTATTATAACGCCCTCTGTGGAAACGCTTTACAGAAGCCGCGCCATAAGCCCAGACTTAGCGATCTCATACATTTTTTGTGGTGTGGAGGAAGCGGCCCGGGTCACATGATCGGCGACAGGAAACCGAAATGCAATTATTTTGTTTTTTATTTTTGCCTGTGCTCTGTGCTGTACGCGGTTTAACCCTTTCTGTGCTTCGTTGAACTCATTGCTTTTGCGCTTGGCGGCTTGCAGTGCTTTGCGGTCCCTTCGTCGGTTGCGGAGTTTGGCAGATGCTCAGAGAAGTGTCGGCTCCATTGCCCGGGGGGGGGCAGGTTTTTTTGCCCCCCCCCTGTTATATGTGACCTGCCTGGGGGGCCGTTCCGCCGTCCCGTGCGCTTGCGGACCGACGCCTGCATCTTGGAGCGCGATGCTGTCCGTCTCCTGCTGTTGGCCGCGAGGAGAGAGAGCTGCTGCATCCAGCGCTGACTCCGGGGAGGAAAAAAAAAAAAGCGAAAGCTGCGAGGAATGTAAACATGTTTGTGGGGAGAGAGGAGAGAGAGAAGCCGCCGTGCGAGGGAGGGCGACAGGGAGGTGAAAAGGTGTTCTCAGGAGGACTATTCCAGAGGCGGCGCGAGCTCCGGCGGCGTTCAGCGTGCGCGGGGTGAACATGACATGAGTAAGCGTGTGTGCCGGCCAGCGCGGTACAGCTGGACCTCTGGGGCGTAGCGTGGGTTAAAGGATTGCGGCGCTGTACGTTTCCATGGATCAGAGTCATGCGCGTCACAAACTTCCTCCAATATGCGGGGCGGCTGTAGGGGTTTTTATTTATTTGAAGGGGGGTAAGGAAAAATAATTGCCCCCGCCCCATAAACTCTACATTAAAGAGCAGCACCCGGCGGCCCCGCAGACCGAGCCGGTCTGGGTCTGTGAGGTGAAAACGGCAGCTTTCATGCAAACTCGTGTTTTAGTGAATAATCCCCTTATTGTCTAATCTGTGTGTATGGGATATTATATATTTATATATAATATTATATTTATATCATTTGTGGGTTTTCTTTGTTATTATTCGTTTTTGGTTGTTTTTCCCCGGTATATTTGGCTGTTTCTGTGTAATATATACGTGGCTGGCGATGTATAGAAGGAATAGCCGACGGCTTCTATCGGTTTCATGCTAATTTTCTCTCGATAAAACACGGGATGCGTGTACTCGGCCCCGGAACATGCGCAACACGCCGCACAGAAACAACTATTTCCTCATCCTTAAAATATACAGAATTTACATATTTTTGATGCATAACTTTTAACCACTTGTTAGAAAAAGAGGTTTTCTGGTGCATCTTGCAGCGTATATGTCATTATTTTTGCCGGTGGGGGGGTGGTTTTTGACTTTATTTTTCTTTATATATTTTTTTTAAATAAATTGATTTATTTTACGGCTAGCATTGGCTAAATTGCCGCCAATTTCAGGCCACGTTTTATAAGAGACCCCGTTTGCTGCCGCGGTCTGTGTGGAAATAAGTGATTTGTTATAAATACTAGTCAAAAGGTTGCTATAGCGACCTCTTCTTCACCTGGCCGTCCGCACGATGTAACGTAGGCCCATCATACTCCTAAACTGTGCATTTTAATGGTATATTTAGATAAATGAATTTAGGTTAAAATGATCGTTATTTGTGTTAATCAAAGTATAGGAGGAGAAGCCGGTCCTTGGTCCCGGGAGCTTACAATCTATTAGGACACAGAAGGCGAGGGGCTTCTTGGGCGAGGATATTTTGGATTGTAGCGAGGGGGGTCAGGTCGGGAAGGGGGATAGATTGTAAGCTTCTGTGAACAGGTGGAGTTTTTAGGGAGCTTGTAGTAAGTGGGGGAGAGTCTGGGGTAGGAGATTCCAGGGGATGGGAACGGCGTGGGTAGAGGGCCGGGTGTGGCGGCCATCTTGGGCTGTTGGCCCGGTTGTGGAGTTGGTGGCCGGGATGGCGAGGTCGGTAACCGGCTCCTGTCGGCTGGCGAAGGACATGGAACACTTGCCAATGATTACTTTTGCTTGAGGGGCTTTTATGGAACGACTTTCTTGCATCGCCAGCGTTCACATCTGTCCGGCCCCCGCCGGCCCCTACTTTATCTGTTACAGAGATTGGGGCTCTACTCGCTTGGTCTTGGCAGTTTTCCCGCACGTAGAGATCTTATTTTTCTTTTCCTTAAAATATCAGCGAACCGTTTATTATCTTTTCTTTCTCTTTTTTTGTCTGCCGCGCTGCCCGCCGGGCGGGGGGGGGGTCATTTTTCTCTTGTTTATCCTGTTTTCTGTTATATTTTTTTTCACGGCTGTATACTCCTCGGAGGAGATGATCCAACGTATCTGTCTCGTGTGGTTGACCGAGGGATTCCGGATCGTTACTCGTTCTGGTGCTCTCGTAATCCGTTGTGCCGATCTCCTTAAACTTCCCGCAGCGTCCAATGAAAGACCCCGTATGGATTTGTGATACCTTCGTGTTTTGTGTACTTTGTACCTTTTTTTGTTAAAATCTTTCTCGTTCGATACTCCAAGATCACGATATATATTGTTATGAATAAAGGTGAATTGAACGGCTTTCAGACCTCTGGATTTACGATACGGGGGCTCCCGCTATGATGTCATTCACTTCTCAAAATCGGATTCTTCTACAACGGCAAAATCCTAACATTCTGAAAGAATTTTGAGAAAACCTGATGTGATCTCCGCTACCCCCCCATATAACGCCGCCAATGAAGAAGGCTTACTAGAGTATTTACCTTCGGAAGAAGCTGCAGCTCCAGGGTTACAGGAGAATTGTACCCCCCGCTCTCCACTGGTTTTGGTTGCTTGAAGTAGTCGATCGCCGGCAGGAAAGTGCCCCCCATGGAATCAGTGGAAGTCCTCTCTGCGCAGGCATGTCTGTAAGGGTCTCTTTAGTCCCCTCTGGGATTCTCACCCAGGCCACCTCTGGCATTGGCCGACGGGGAGTATGTCGTTCATGCGCGCTCGTACCGAACGGCAGACAAACTGCAAATAAATGATCGTAAAGTACATACGATGGGCCGATGAACGCCAGGTCCTCGCAGAAAGCAGCTTCTAAAGTACAGGCCGCTTTCTGGGTGGAATTTTATCCTGAAAGATTAAAAAATGTTTTTTAAAAAAATTAGCCACTAATTAAGTATCCCAAACATGCGCGCTTCGCACGGTCTGCTTCAGCTTCTTCATTTGCTGCAGGGCAGGTGATAACCGATTGCGCTGACAGGCATTCCTAGAACACGCAAACCGACCCGGTCTAACCTGTTACACGCTACACGGTAACGCATTTCATCACGGGCTCTGATGTTATCAGCGGCTGAGCCATAATCTCCCCTCTGTCCCCAATAATTATGTTTCTATAAGAGTTTTAATATCACTGACGGCATCCGATCTATGAATGTCATAAAATTAATTGGAGGGGGGGTTATTGGGGTTTTTTTTTTTTTTTTTTTACACTTTTTTTCCCCCCTTAAAATACAGAAAAGAAGAGAGGCGGTCGGAGAGAGACCTTTAAATACTTAAAGGGATTTAACAGAGTACTGGAGGGAAGTTTATTTCAAAGGAGGGGAAACGGATCAGGGGCTTAGATAGAATGTAACCAAGCTTTACTGAGAGAGTGGTAGATAAATGGAACAGCCTCCCAGCAGAAGTGGCAGAGGCTCATATAGTGGAGGGATTAAACATGTATGCGATAGACATACGGCTCTTGAATCTAAGACGAGACAGATGACTGATTAAGCGCTGAGTCATTACAGCAAGAAAAACAGGCAGACCAGACGGGCCGGATGGGGCCGATCAGACAGCCATTTTTGTTTCAAGTCTTTACTGCCCAGATCTAGTTAAGTGGCTTCAAATCAGGTTCAAATGGATTCAATAGTCAAACCAGACCAATCAGCCCCGTCGGTCGCGCTGAGAACGAAGCCTAGAGCGGATCCGCTCCCTATTTAAAGAGGGAACCGGCTCAATCCAAAACTCTGCTGCGGCTTTGGCTCCTCCATGCATTCTCTCGTAAGCAGAGGAGACCGCGTTGAAATCGGTATGTCTTCGTATATCTATTAACGTTTGCGTTAAATTTTCCATCAGAATAACTGATGAAAAAATGCGTTTGATGCGGATATTTTTTGTCAATGCGTTTTATATAGCGCCATCATATTCCGCAGCGCAGCATTCTAGTTGTCTCGCGGAATTTGTATAACAGAAGAGCGTTTTACTAAGTTCATAAGATGGGAGAATATCCAAGTAATGATTTTTTTTTATGCTAATTTAATTACACATTTATTTAAATAGCGAGTAGAAGGATTTGATGATTTTCTGTTTTATCGTTTGAATTTTTTCGCAGAATTTGCTGTGACTGGTCTGGGATAAAAGCGTTTTGTACGGTGTGTGAATATCATTTTCAGGACTCCTTTTGTTTTTTTTTGTTTTTGTTTTTTTACGGTGAAGATAGTTCTTAATGGCTTTGGCTGTATGTTTGGGGGTCGTTGTCGTGCTGCAGAATAAATCTGGGGCCAGTCCGATGCCTCCCTGATGGTGTTGCATGGTGGATAAGCATCGGCCTGTACTTCTCAGCTTTGAAGAGGCCATAAATTCTGACCAACTCAACCTGCAGAAATGCAGACCCAAACTTAGGGAAACCTCCGCCATGCTTCACTGTTACCTGCAAACACTCGTTCTTGTACCGCACTCCAGCCCTTCGGCGAACAAACGGCCAAAGATTCCGATTTTCGCTGCCGTTTTTCTGTTCTCCGGTTTCTGTGTTCTTGAGAATAGTTGAGTCGCTCGGTCTTGTTTCCGTGTCGGAGATGCGGCTTTTTGGCAGCAAGTCTTCCACGAAGACCGCTTCTGACTAGACTTTTCTGGACAGTAGATGGGTGTACCAGGGTCCCGCCGTTTTCTGCCAATGCTGAGCTGATGGGACTGCTGGACATCTTCTAATTGTGAAGGGAGGCAAGTATGATGCGCTTCGTCTGTTGCATTAAGAGTCCTTGGCGACCGCTGCATCCTTAACGTTGCTCTTTTTTGTGCTTCTTTAAAAGAGCTTGGACAAAACCCCTGAAAACCCCTGTCTACCAGGAGAGACCTGGCCGATGAGGTGTAGCTACCTTGTGGGTTGTTGCTGTGCGCGGTGTTTCCGTGGTCTATGATATTAAGCCTCACCTTGTCAGTGAGCTTAGCTGTTTCACACTCGGTTTTATTCCTCCTTCACAGCTGTTTCTGTTAATGATTGTGTTTCATCCTACGTATAAAGTTGAAGACCATTAGCACCTGTTTAGTATAATTGTCTCATCGCCTAACTAAATGCCTACAAAATCCCTGGCTTTGTGCCTAGAAGAATTCATGTTCTTTTTACGTTTTTCTTCTGTTCACTCATTTTGCATTTTGCTAAATTATAAAAATAAATGTTTTCTTTTTTATGCATTATTTCTTTACAGCATTTATTTCACACCTGCCTAAAACTTTTGCTCAGTATGTATATGTGTATGTATATATATATATGTATATGTATATGTGTGTATATATATATATATATATATATATATATATATATATATATATATATATGTGTGTGTGTATATATATATATATATATGTATATATATATGTGTGTATATATATATATATATATATATATATATATGTGTGTGTGTGTGTGTGTGCGCAACCAATGGGATGCTGTTGCTCCATTGCATTGGGTGGTATGTAAGGCTCCCACCCTTTAAATATTAACCCTATAATATCCCTTAACAGAAAGTTGGCCACTAATGATGGCAATGATAGTTAATGATGAAAACCATGTCAAGAGATCAACGAATACACCTGTATTCAAGCAGGGATTCCAGCTGTGGTAGAGCAGGGGGAAAAGCACAGATTAGGATTCTTGGATATCATGCGTATGAAAGTGGCAGCTCCAGCCCGTGACCCCCTGAGAATCTGTCCGTTTTACCCCGAGGCTGGGGTAAAAACCCTGAGAGCTCCCAAATACACAGATTTACACTAATTTAACATTTATAGCGTTCTGTGTAAAGTTTCTCCGTTCTTCCGTGACCAGCCCGTGATCTCCTCAGAACATCCTAATCCATAATAATTCTTTAAACTGAAACATATTAAAGTTTTAACGAAACGCAAGCAATAAAAGTGTCTCGGAATTTCTATACAATGAAGAAAATTTTTGTTTGCTTTTTTTTTGTGTGCTTTCTTAAGCTCAGAATGTTAAATATAAAGCCGTGCAGGTGTTAAAGACCCCCCCCCCCAAAAAAAAACAAGCAACATTATTATTTGTACAAGCAAATTATTTCATTTCACTTTATGAACCTGATCGGTGAGTTTGCAGAGTTTTTTTATACCTACTTGACCAAATACGCGGATTAAAAAATTGTCTGGTCATGCAGGGATCATGTATTGTTTTTACGTGTTGTGGGCGGACGTGTTATAACACAAACCCTTAATTTTTTTTTTTTTTAATATAAAGTAAAAAAAACAAAAAAATTCCTATCCGCCTCGGCTCTGTGAGTGATGGGGGTTGCAGTTTATAGGGTGATGTTCCTCTGGAAAAGCATTTTTTTTTTTTTTCACTATAGTGTTTTTCTGAAATTTTTTGTGCCATATGTCATGTACAGTCATCCACGTGGGCTGCGTGGCACACACATGTATAACTTCCGACATACGATACGTTTACTGAAGGAGGAGGTTCATAAACATTTGAAGTATAAAAAAAAATCCTATTTGCTTTGGCAAGTATTGGGAAATAATGGGGGGAAATCCTTTAAATAAAATAAAAATAAAATAAAGGTCTTAAATGTACAGGTATTTGGGGTAAAACTATAATATTTGTGATAAAGGGGAATCGTGGTTCACCGTGCAATATGGTAAAAAGCATATGGCTTTAGGGAATGCTATACCCGTGGTAAAGAAGAGGTTAAATAAAATGAATAAAATGGATATTTTGCGTTCCATATAGATTGTTGTTAAAACTAGAGCCTCAGCAGTCTGGTTTCTGCGTGTATTTTGAGACCCTGCTTTGGGACTCCCTCCTGGCTTCTAAATGCCGTTTAATCCCCCGGCGACCGTCTGTTCTATCTGCCGACGGCTCGTAACATTAACCCGTGATTGTCTCCGGTCGTGCACCTGTCTGGATTCGGCTAGGGACCGTCTCCATGGCAACCAGGTGAAACAAACACTTCTCCTCCCTGTATAAAGGAATGGGGACACCTACCTGCCCGAGCTCGGGGCGCGGCGGGCTTTGTTCTCGTCTAGGTGTTGGCGGAACGTCTCTTATTCTTTGTCGATGTGATGCCGGCCGTAAGCTTTCTGTAGGCTTTCTAGGTAAATGGATTTCTCTTCCTCAACGCAAAGCGCATCTTATTTACATTTACTCAGATTTTTATATAAACGCGTCTTTCTTTACCAGCTGAAACCCAACACTGAGCTGATGCTTTATGGCAATGCTAATGAAGTCCGTTCCCCCATAGACTTTCATTAGTCACAGAGTCCATATGGGTGATTTAGGCTGAGACATTCTCTTTCCCACAGGAAGTCGGGGGGGTTTAGTAGATTGGGGCTCAGATAACAGAGCGAGAATCATACAAATGGCATAGATTTGGAAACAGCTCCTAGCGGGAATAAAAGTCGGATTCCTTTATCCGCCGGGCCCTTCGCTTATTCTGCGAGGATATCCTTAACCGTGGCGGTCTGGCGTGGCTGGTGTTGCGCGTGGATATTTTGTGTGAAATCTTTCTTTTTTGCTGCAGTATTACCGTATTTGCTCGATTATAAGACGAGGTTTTTTCCAGAGCAAATGCTCTGAAAAATACCCCTCGTCTTATAATCGGGGTCGTCTTCTAATCAGACCCCAAAAAAATGCTGGCGCCATGCTGCTTACCGGTCGCGAGCAGCGTCTCTTCTGTTAGAAGCAGGGCAGGAAGCTTGCAGCGTCCTCACAGAACTCTATCTCCCCCCTCCCTCCTCTGAGGGCGGGGCCAGAGAAGTTGCTACAGCCGGTCCCCTGCAGAAGTCTGCGAGTGGGAGATCTGCAGTTCAGGTGAGGGGGTGGGGGAGGGTTTTTGAGTATGTGTGAAGTGTGTGTGATTAAGGGAATGAATGAGTATTTAAATGTTTGTGAATGAGTGTGAGTGTGTGTGTGATAGCATGGATGTGTAAGGGGGGTGGGGGTTGTAGCATGGCATATGGAGGCTGTAATCCCACTGCTATCATCCCCAGGTTCCAGCATGTACTGGCTGCCTTGGCTTGATAGGAGTGTGATTGCTGTTAGCAGTTTGATATATATATATATATCAAACTGCTAACAGCAATCACACTCCTATCAAGCCAAGGCAGCCAGTACATGCTGGGTTAAAAGGCATATCATGGGGCTGAGTGGCATATAGGGGGTTAAAATGCATTTCTGGACCTCCAGAAATGCATTTTAACCCCCTATATGCCACTCAGCCCCATGATATGCCTATATACCTCCAGAAATGCTTTATACCCCCCTATATGCCACTCAGCCCCATGATATGCCTTTTAACCCCCTATATGCCAGAGTGGCATACAGGGGTATAAGGCATATCATGGGGCAGAGTGGCAAATAGGGGGGTATAAAGCATTTCTGGGGGCAGAGTGGCATAACTGGGGGGGGCAGGTTGGCAAATAAAAGGAAATTTAAAAAATATATTTTTCTCAATCATAGCTTTTATTAAACATGAAAATAATTTACATTAATTAATATTTACTGGTAAAACTTTTTCCCTATAGGGTAGTCTTATATTCAGGCTTTTTGTTTTTTTCCTAAATTAATATTTTGATTTTGGGGGGTCGTCTTATAATCGGGGTCGTCTTATAAATGCAAAATATTTATCGGGCTGCATATGATTACGTGATTAAGTAAGCGTGACCGTGGGCCGTGTCCTCGGCTGCTCCCCATATATGTAACTCGTGTTCCTCGCTCTCCCTCCGTGTCGTAAATTATCCGGCAACCCATCTGGAGCCGTCCGTTTCTGCTGACCCCTGTCCTTGGAGGTTTGAGAACGAAGCACCCCCCCCCGCTTCGGGTAGACAGACGCGTTTACTGCGGACCGGAGCCCCTTCTTCTTCTTCTCCTTGTCTGCATCGAGATGACTTTTACCTGAAAATAAACTCTGATTCTGCCTCGCTTATAAAACATTGAATTTCCCTCCACGCTTCCAGCGCCAGATGTTTCAGAAGCCCCTAAAACACCGTCTTGATGGGCTCCTCCGCTAGCGGCCGAGGGTCTCTCCGGCATCCGGAACATAACTTCTAAACCGCGTTCATTTTATTTATTTTTATTATATTCCTTTTTTGATGGTCGCCTAAAAGATTCCAAGCTTTGTTTTATAGGCAGCGTCCTCTTTCTTGATACATTGTACTAAAAACAAAGTGACAAGACCGTTCCGTTGGTTGCTATGGAGATTACCCACTCCCCCCCCTCAAGAAACCAGACGCTCTCTTTATAAAAGTAGCATTTTCTGATACTGAGGTTATCAAAGGTCAGAGGGGGAATTTACAGGACTGTAGAGAACGTCTCACTGATCCCTGCGAGAGGGGTCCTTAACCCCCCAAAAAAACTCCATTCAAAAAGCTGATAAAGTAAAACCATGAAAGGGTTAACAGATGAGGTGACGCTGTTGTACCTGTGGACCCCCCGCTTATTATATTCACCCGAGTAGGACGACCTCGGTGAGAAGCCTATTACTGGATCTTTAACAACTAGTTGACGTGTTTTAACTCATTTTTGAACGTTTTCTGGCGTTGGACCTGCTTGGTAAGCGGGCACATCAGACTCATTCAGCCCGCTTTGGTCTCGTCTTAGATTCAGGAGCCATATGCCTATCCCATGCGTGTTTAAATCCCCTCGGTGTATTAGCCACTTCTGCTGGGAGGCTGTTCCCCTTATCCACCTCCCTCTTAGTAAAAATCCCATTCATGTTTACATTTCTGCGACATTACCTAAACACGCCTTTTATTTTTTTTTTATTTGCCGTGTTTACCCGGCTCGTGGGATTTCTCCGGTCGGGTCTATGTTTACGTGCAGAGACTTTGCTTCGCGGGCCTCTCCCTCGCTGAGATTACCGCATCTGGGCGCCACCTCCGATGTTCATCAGCCAGAGATTAGTGAAATAAGGGCTGTCAGAGCCACGTGGAGATGTTTGTTCCAAGAATACATTTCGTAAACAGTCGTAAGAAAATCGGTATTGCGCAACGCCAGCCAGCGTTATACCGTATTTATAAAGGGAAAAAAAAGTATTAAAAAAATCGGTGTGATATATATATATATTTCACAATATTAATATTAAATTTAAAAAATATATTTTTATTAAAAAAATCCATATATATATATATATATAAATAACATGTTTAGCTTTTTTTAAATATTTTTTTTCAAGAGTTCGGGGACCCTGGGGCTGAAAGGGTTACTTCTAAGTTCTCCTTAGAAGCCATAGTGGAACATGCTGGATTGAAACTCCAATGACGCTCAGCCAGCCTCGGATTGGAGTGGCAGACATACCCGTTGACGTGGGAAAGCCTGTCCGTTGGACTCGTGTAGCACGTGAGGCCGTCACGCCTTTGTCATCGGCGAACGCAGCTGTTTGTATCGCGTCTATACCCCGTTCAGTACGTGGTTTGTCTCGACCTGTCAGTGCGTGTGTTTGTGTCACGTGATGATTAAATATTCCCGGCAGAATTATGAATGAGGCAAAAGTTTACATAATGAAAGTGTTGTTTTGGGGCATTTTAACCTTTTTTTTTTTTTTTTCTGCTGGTGCTTTTAGTTACAGGAGTGTTTAAATGATGACCCTTTGCGACCTCGAAACCATATGCATTCCTCCTGCCTAAATATGAATGGCTCTCCGGTAGGGGCGATAAACTCTGACGTCTAGAACTCGGCTTAATGGGCGTTCATTAAATTCTTTGCTCTAAACGTGTCGGGAGCCTCGCCTGCGCATGAAGTAGTCAAGCGTTGAAAGAGCCGTTCGCCCGACGCATCCCTTTAAATTCCCTTTATTGTTCTAAATACATTATTCCTATTACATTAATTGGGTCTGATAAGTCAGTCAGAAGTGTCTGTTTCCGCCCCGTTGCCATGTGCGGATTTGACTTTTTTAATAATAATTACCCCCCCCCTGGCCGCTCCCCCTATCGCAGCATTTCTGGCTATAGACAGAAGACCATCCCAGGCTCCGTTTTACTTAAAATCCATTTGCCCGGAAACGCCTCGTGGGGTAATCCAGAAATCAATCGCTGGAGACGATCGTTACAGGATCATTTATTATTTATCGTTGCGGAGAGTGAGCCCTTCCTGCTGGAATGATGGGCTTGGGACGCTCGTTAATGCTTATTTATTTGTAATACTCGTTTCCATTTACAGAAGTGTTTGAGCGGCCGTTAAGTTGCCAAGTTGTATATCTGTAGATAAGTATATAATATATACAATATACAATGTCACAGGCTTATGAGACCTGCTGCCACTATGTATAGGGGAAATGTAGTGTCCGGTACAGGGGCTGCTTGTAATCTCTGTAGTGCTCTCTGTCAAAGTTTGTCACAGTGTTTTTTTTTTTGTTTTTTTTTTGTGTAATTCAATTACTACCACAGATTTTGGCAAAAACTGGGGGTGGAATTAGTGCATGGAAGGAGTAAAAAATACCACCATTTAAGTACTCTGGGGTGTCTAGCTTTTAAAAAATATATGGATCGATGGGGTAAAGAGAATTGGCCGGCGTTAAAGATGTCCCAAATAGGACGTGGGCGCAGGATGTAAAAATTCCAAATGGACAAATGCGTGGCTCCCAAACGTTGCCTTTTAATCCCCAAACAACCTGACAAAAGTATGCATGGGTGGTATCACTGTATTCAGGGGATGTTGCTGAACACATGTTGGAATGTTTCTTAGTAACTCTTTAATTACTCGTAAATGTTTTATCTAAATTGCCATATGTGTTGAAAAAAACAAATCACAAATCGGCGATAAAATGACTGCATGAAAAGTGTCAAAATACCCCACGTCGAATACCCCGGGTTGTCTACTTTTGAACAATATGTACACGTGGGGGTCAGGGAATCATAAAAGATATTTAATTATAATTCTAGCAGGATGCGTCTGGCACTTATTGCCATATAACTTGCTAAAAACTGTCTATTTAGCAGGTTTTTCAATAAGCTTTTTTTTTTTTTATATAATACGGTATATGATGCGATCGAAGTAATGGCGTCTAAAGAAAAAAAATATAATATATAGAAAAATAATGTAGGATTTGTGTGGGTACAGTAAACGTGAAAATAAAAAAAATTACAGCCAAACACAACAGAAATGTTAAAAAGAAGAAAAAAAAAAAAAGCCTTTGTCGGGAATGAACCAAAAAAAACAGCCCGTTCTTTTAAGGGGTTAATGAGCTCCATTATACTGCTTCTCATATGCTCTGCGGCTGTACATGCCGTCTGTCTGCTGCGTATCACTGGCTGCTTCTGTAACGAGCGAAGCATTTACAAAACAAATAACGTGCGACATTTACATGATTTACTTCATTAACCCATTCCCTGCCGTTTCTATACACATTATCGGGGCTTTTAGGGCCGTAGAACCCTGCGATCCCCTCATACCCAGCAAACATTCCGAGCTCCTGGAAAAGAGAGGCAGCAGGGGAGGAAAGAGGGGTTTGGGACACCAAGGGGGGGGCATTTAGGAGGTATGCTTATGGGAGAAGGCATTTCTTGAGCGGTTGGGAAGCCCGATCCTCTAATCCATGGCGGTGAATGAGCCGTTGGATACGGTGCCTTGAAGTCATTTTCCCAAACGCTTGATTTTTATTACATGTGATCGGTCATTATTGTTAAATCCAGCCTCCTCCTCTATATTTTAAACGCTATTTATCCCCAAAGATAGTAATTATTGCTTTTAAGAGCTGGGTAATTCTCCTTTACTGCCGTAACGGGCCAGGAAATTATATTAATTCTATTATCTGGAAGATCCCCCCCCCCCCCCCCGTGACTTTAGGGAATTCTTACTTTTTTTGATGAAACAATATATATTCGATCATTTGAAATTCTCTTTTGAAGTTGGATCCTTTCATGGTTTCCGATCCCTGCCTATATTTTTAGTGCTAATTGTTTTTTGGGGTTTTTTTTTGCTGAGTTCCTGAATTTTCTTATGATGTCCAGCTGAGAAGTTAAAGGTCGCGGCGCATGCATTCCTCAGCGCTAAAAAAACTGAACATCAGCAAAACAAACGGGTTTCCAAAAAAAAAGTATTTTACATTTAATAGCAATTTTAGCCGAAAGGTCACGAACCGCTCTAAAGAATACCGGACATAAAATATAAAAAAATAGGGCAACACACAAACTAAAAAGGATAAAACGCATATCCAATCAGATATTAATGTATATATTATATTAAAGCGTTAATACTTAATAATGAAAACATTGGGATGCGTCCATTAACCCCTTAATGACAAAGCCTGTACAGGTACAGGCTCAAAATGCATTGTTTTCAATGGGTTTAGGAACCACCCATTGTCCTTAAGGGGTTAAAAACATAAAGGGGCAATCTAATATCCCTGACCCCCCCCCTACTATAGATGGTCGCTCTCTCAATTCTTTAATATGCATGAAAGAAAATAAATAAATAAATAAAAAAAAAACTCTTACCAGACACAGAAGATGCAGCCCTGCTGTCGCAGCTTCCTCCGCGGTCTGGCTACTTGAAGCCTGTGGTCAGCGGCAGGAAAGCGCTCCCATGGGGATTTGTAGGAACATTTTCTGCGCGGACAGATTCGGCTTTCTCAAAATCAACCCAAAAGCCAACCGACCAATCAGAAAGCGAGAAAACTGCTTCTGATGTATTAGAACCCGCTCAGGGGTGAGGGGCGGGGCTCTGTTGCTAAGCGATAAGATTATCTTAATAAACCTTTTCACGCACTTTTTTATTTGACAGTGGCTGTCGGTTTTCTATTAACCCCTTGTTGTGTGAATGCGTGTGCCGCCACGTGTATCGGGGTCTAGATAGAAGCGCACGTCGCAGGCTGTGCGATATCAAAATCTATCGGGATCCGAGCCCCTCTATTCCCTTTTTCCTCCCCTGCTGCCCCTCTTTTCCAGCAGGTCAGAATGTTTGCTGGGTATGAGGGTATCGCAGGGTTCTGCAGCCCTAAAAGCCCCGATGATGTGTATAGAAATGGGGTTATAAATAAAACTGTGTAAATAAGTGATAATAATTAATAATAAAAAAATTAAATATAAAATTAAAATTAATAATAAAAATGAAAAATAAAAATAATGAGAAAATACATTCTATACAGTTATAAATATAAAATCCGGTGATAATTGCGGGTTTGTGGTTTTTTTGTGTGTTTTGCGGGTATTTGTCATTGAGGAGTAAATGAAATCTCGGGGGGGGGGGGTTGTTTATCGGAAGCGTATGTCACTGGCAGCGGCCAGCGCACTGATTTCATTAGAGGGAGACATCTGTGCGACGTCTACATGCGACTTCCGTGTTCTGCCGTCACCGCCGCTGTCTGCCCCGATACAGGGTGATTCCCCCCCCCATGGGCTCCGTGTAGGTGGTTGAGGCGCTCGGCCCTGTGAACCGATCGCATGTAACAAGCGCCACGGGTTCCAGATAAACAACGATTTGCTTGATTTTTCTGTCTTTTGCTGTTGATGCCGTTTTTATTGTAAGGACAATTACAGATGAACAATATCTTTGTAATAAGTGGAACAGCCTCCCAGCAGAGGTGGTAGAGGGTAATACAGTGAGGGGATTAAACATGCGCGGGATAGGCATACGGCTCCTGAATCTAAGACGAGACCGGCGACTGATTAAGGTTTCAGTCGTTACAGCAGGGGAAACGGGCGGATTAGATCTGCCGGCGCGTTCTGTAATTCTGTGTATTAAAATCCCGTTAACCCTGTGATCCCGGGCCCTGCATGATTATTCCTCCCCGTTAAATTATCTCTCTCCTATTAAGTTCCTGATTGTTGTTGGTTGGTTCGTAAATCAATGTTTTATCTGCCCTGATTGACACAAAACATACAAGCTGTCGTGCATTATGAATGACGTGCGAGATGAGAAACGATGCGGCAGCCGCCGCTGTAAAGAGGTCAGATTTAAACAAATCAAAAATTCATTTTCAGTGAAAAAAACAAAGTTACGATTTGCTGTCTCAATTTTTTTTTTTTTAATCTAATCCCAAATGATACTTTTCAACCGTATCTTTAGTGTTTCTAACGAGTATTTGTGATTCTGTGTGTTTTTAAGGTTTATCGGTAAATTCCCTTTGTTTTAACCCCTTAAGGACAATGGACGGTCCCTAAACCCATTGAAAACGATGCATTTTGAGGGGTTAAACGGTTAGAGGTTAGAAATTCTTTTTTTTGGGGGGGGCATTGTTCGCTGCCCCCTCCCGGCTCCATTAAAACATTACTGGGCAGCTGAGCTGAATTCAAGAATGTTTGCTAGTAACATAGAACCTGCCGGCAGATCGGCCCGATCCGGCCCCCGTCTAGTCTGCCGTTTCTCCTGCTGTAACGATTCAAACCTTAATCAGTCGCTGGTTGTCTTAGATTCAGGAGCCGTATGTCTACCCCATGCATGTTTAATACCCGCACTGTATTACCCTCTACCACTTCTGCTGGGAGGCTGTTCCACTTATCTATCACCCTCTCGGTAAAATTCCTACTGGCTGATTATATAATATATATATTTAGTATTTACTATAACCATGACTTGTCTGGAGGTAAAGATATTTATTATGAATGAAGTCACCTGTATTCAGGCAGCGGTTTCACCTGTATTCAGGCAGGGGTTTCAGCTTGTATTGTTACGGACGCCGGACCCCCTCATTTTATTAAAATTATTGGGACTGCAGCTTTACATTAGTTAAATAAGAGTCCCTGAGAATCTACCCCTTCACCCAGAGACTCTCAGGCCGTTTCCCCGGCATTAACCCTTAATATGGTCACTGCCCCTGTATCGTGGTAACACCGGGAGGCTGGAAAATATTGTTTCCGTGAGGAAATGCCCCTATGCCCTATTTATTACCCCCCCACCCCCATCCTGCTTTTATCCATGTCACAGTCAAAAATAGGAAATGTGACATTTAACCCCTTCCCTGCCAGTGGGGGAAGCAGGGTGTCGCAGTGATTGTCGCATTTAAAGTAAAGCGAATAAATCTAGTAATGGAGCGCAGCGATTTCCGCTAAATCTCCCAAATAACTTGCCGATGAACGTTCCGCAGACCTGTATAAAATATAATCGGTTCCGATATAAGCGTGTGTTCCGGGGCCGTGTGGCGCGGGAAGATGCCGTTCTTTAAATCGTTTGTTATTGGAAGCCACGGCGGTCATCATTTCGGGAGTCGCGCTTCTTAACCCTGTGCTAGCTGTAGAACACCAAAGGGTTAACCTGGTGTCCCCGTGGGGTAGTACACGCCTGGCTGCGTTACACCGAAAAGGAGCCCTGCTAATTGCATCATTCCGAGCGCGCGGCTTTAACCCCTCGCGTGAATACATGGCTCAGCTCCTCACACTTCACTATTGACGGGTTCGATAAAAAAGCTAGAACTGCAGACGAAACCCTAAGGTGTCTCCCCCAACCCCCCCCCCCGAGCCGTGCTGCGTCGGGTACCTGTTTAGAACGCAGGTGCCGGCTCGGTGTATGATCCTTGCAGGGAATATCTGCGGGCATCGCGATTTTTCATTACTCAGCATTTTTATTGAAGTCGGGGACAGCAATTCCACCATTCCTCGAATTCCTGGCATCTCCGCAGCTCCATCTCAGTCTCCTCTCCTCTTCTCCCCTCTCCTCTCCTCTTTATCCCTCTTCTCTTCTCCCCTCTACTCCCCTCTTCTTTCTCCTTCTCCTCTTTATCCCTCTTCTCTTTATCCCTCTCCTCTTCTCTCCTCTCCTCTTCTCTCCTCTTCTCTTCTCCCCTCTTCTCTTCTCCCCTCTCTTCTTTCTCCTTCTCCTCTTTATCCTTCTCCTCTCCTCTCCTCTCTCCTCCTCTTTCTCCTCTCCTCTCCTCTCCTCTCATTCTCCTCTTTCTCCCATTGGTCCGGCGGCTGGGATTAGAGTGTTAGCTCGCTGCCGGCTGACAGCCCGTTCTCCTGTTGTGACTCCGCCTCGTTTCGTGTTTTTTTTTTTTTTTGCCGCACGCCAATAGAGTGCAGCGAGGAGAGGAAGCGGCCGTCACTGTCCCTGCTCGCTCCTCACGCTGCAGATCCTCGCTCCCACCAACTTTATTCGCATTCTACAGAAATTCCCTCGTTTTCCCTCTCTATTTTCTTTAGAATCTCGTTGCCGTTTTTTACCCCCTAACAGGTGAGTTAATTTTTTTTTTTTTTTGGCCCTTTTCCCTTTTTTTCCCTTTTTTTCTTTTTTTTTTTTTTTTTGTTTTAAATTTATATATTTTGTTTCCAACTTCTTGTAAAAATGTAAATCTTAACCCTTTGCGTTTTTCCTCCGGGAGCTGCATATTCCGAAAGAGTTACGATTTACCTGTTGCCGCGGTTATACCGGGGATTTGTATAGAATTGGGCTTAGGGATGGGGAGGAATAACGGGCATCCTGGTGTTTTAATCAAACGGTAATTCATTGTAACGTGAAATTTTCAAGGGCGGTTAAGGTGGAAGGGGCAGCGGTACGTTGCAAGCGGCGAATGTAAGTAACCCTTTCCTGTCCAGGGTGAAAATGGCGTTGGGGGCGATCCTTTTTATTTGCATGTATTTTAATATTCCGAATGCAAATAGGGGAGGAATCGGCCGGGAAGCGGATCGGGCTCCGAGCGAGTCCTGGGCATGCAATATTCATGTCTGCTTTATTCCTCGTTATATTGTCTTCACGCGGCTTTGTAGTCCGGAATAAATAGAGTTGCTTATTATTAACACAGAATCTACCGGCAGATCGGCCCCATCCGGCCCCCGTCTAGTCGCCCGTTTCTCCTGTTGTAAAGAATCAAACCTTAATCAGTCGTTGGTCTCGTCTTAGATTCAGGAGCCGTATGCCTATCTCATGCATGTTTAATCCCCTCACTGTATTACCCTCTACCACTTCTGCTGGGAGGCTGTTCTACTTATCTACCACCCTCTTAAAGAAAATGCTGTTTCATTTATACATCATTCACTGAGGTCCGTTAGAGAATATCGCTGTGAGTTACTATGAATTATTGCTGGCTGTTATCGCAGTTGGGATGCTTGAAAGGTTTCATGTCTTTAATTGTTTTAAATGATTGATTTATTATTGAAACTGGCTATGCCAAACAGAGAAATAAGTGGAGCAGCCTCCCAGCAGAGGTGGTAGAGGGTAATACAGTGAGGGTATTAAACATGCATGGGATAGGCATACGGCTCCCGAATCTAAGACGAGACCAACGACTGATTAAGGTTTGAGTCTTCACGGCTCTCATCGGCTAGACGGACAGACTGGGTCTCACCCGCCGGCAGATTGTGCTCCTCGGCCGATTGTGCGGGGCTTCTTAATGCAAGACGGGCTTCATGACCGGCTTTATTTAGTAAGGCATTGTACAGGGCTCTGGAGTATGTTGGCGCTATATGAAACAAGGAATAATAGCAGTTAAGTCTGTATCATGCGCATGCTATAGGGGAAGCAGCGCTCTGTATCGTGCGTCTGGCGCGTGCTATAGGGGAAGCAGCGCTCTGTATCGTGCGTCCGGCGCGTGCTATAGGGGAAGCCGCGCTCTGTATCGTGAGTCCGGTGCATGCTATAGGGGAAGCCGCGCTCTGTATAGTGCGTCTGGCGCGTGCTATAGGGGAAGCCGCGCTCTGTATCGTGCGTCTGGCGCGTGCTATAGGGGAAGCAGCGCTCTGTATCGTGCGTCCGGCGCGTGCTATAGGGGAAGCCGCGCTCTGTATCGTGAGTCCGGTGCATGCTATAGGGGAAGCCGCGCTCTGTATAGTGCGTCCGGCGCGTGCTATAGGGGAAGCACCGCTCTGTATAGTGCGTCCGGCGCATGTTATAGGGGAAGCAGCGCTCTGTATCGTGCGTCCGGCGCGTGCTATAGGGGAAGCAGCGCTCTGTATCGTGCATCCGGCGCATGCTATAGGGGAAGCAGCGCTCTGTATCGTGCGCCCGGCGCGTGCTATAGGGGAAGCAGCGCTCTGTATCGTGCGCTCAGCGCATGCTATAGGGGAAGCCGCGCTCTGTATCGTGCGTCCGGCGCGTGCTATAGGGGAAGCACCGCTCTGTATAGTGCGTCCGGCGCATGTTATAGGGGAAGCAGCGCTCTGTATCGTGCGTCCGGCGCGTGCTATAGGGGAAGCAGCGCTCTGTATCGTGCATCCGGCGCATGCTATAGGGGAAGCAGCGCTCTGTATCGTGCGCCCGGCGCGTGCTATAGGGGAAGCAGCGCTCTGTATCGTGCGCTCAGCGCATGCTATAGGGGAAGCCGCGCTCTGTATCGTGAGTCCGGTGCGTGCTATAGGGGAAGCAGCACTCTGTATCGTGCGTCCGGCGCGTGCTATAGGGGAAGCCGCGCTCTGTATCGTGAGTCCGGTGCGTGCTATAGGGGAAGCAGCGCTCTGTATAGTGCGTCTGGCGCGTGCTATAGGGGAAGCCGCGCTCTGTATCGTGCGTCCGGCGCGTGCTATAGGGGAAGCCGCGCTCTGTATCGTGCGTCCGGCACGTGCTATAGGGGAAGCCGCGCTCTGTATCGTGTGTCCGGCGCATGCTATAAGGAAAGCCGCGCTCTGTATCGTGCGTCCGGCGCGTGCTATAGGGGAAGCCGCGCTCTGTATAGTGCATCCGGCGCGTGCTATAGGGGAAGCTGCGCTCTGTATAGTGCGTCCGGCGCGTGCTATAGGGGAAGCCGCGCTCTGTATAGTGAGTCCGGCGCGTGCTATAGGGGAAGCTGCGCTCTGTATAGTGCGTCCCGCGCGTGCTATAGGGGAAGCCGCGCTCTGTATAGTGCGTCCGGCGCGTGCTATAAGGAAAGCCGCGCTCTGTATCGTGCGCCCGGCGCGTGCTATAGGGGAAGCCGCGCTCTGTATCGTGCGTCCGGCGCGTGCTATAGGGGAAGCCGCGCTCTGTATCGTGCGTCCGGCGCGTGCTATAGGGGAAGCCGCGCTCTGTATCGTGCATCCGGCGCATGCTATAGGGGAAGCAGCGCTCTGTATAGTGCGTCTGGCGCGTGCTATAGGGGAAGCCGCGCTCTGTATCGTGTGTCCGGCGCATGCTATAAGGAAAGCCGCGCTCTGTATCGTGCGTCCGGCGCGTGCTATAGGGGAAGCCGCGCTCTGTATCGTGCGTCCGGCGCGTGCTATAGGGGAAGCTGCGCTCTGTATAGTGCGTCCCGCGCGTGCTATAGGGGAAGCCGCGCTCTGTATAGTGCGTCCCGCGCGTGCTATAGGGGAAGCCGCGCTCTGTATAGTGCGTCCCGCGCGTGCTATAGGGGAAGCCGCGCTCTGTATAGTGCGTCCCGCGCGTGCTATAGGGGAAGCCGCGCTCTGTATAGTGCGTCCGGCGCGTGCTATAGGGGAAGCCGCGCTCTGTATAGTGCGTCCGGCGCGTGCTATAGGGGAAGCCGCGCTCTG
Source organism: Spea bombifrons (assembly GCF_027358695.1). Taxonomy (NCBI): domain Eukaryota; kingdom Metazoa; phylum Chordata; class Amphibia; order Anura; family Pelobatidae; genus Spea; species Spea bombifrons. Next base: position 5,833,766 of record NC_071087.1, on the reverse strand, counting down.
TATAGTGCGTCCCGCGCGTGCTATAGGGGAAGCCGCGCTCTGTATAGTGCGTCCGGCGCATGCTATAGGGGAAGCCGCGCTCTGTATCGTGCGTCCGGCGCGTGCTATAGGGGAAGCCGCGCTCTGTATAGTGCGTCCGGCGCATGCTATAGGGGAAGCCGCGCTCTGTATCGTGCGTCCGGCGCGTGCTATAGGGGAAGCCGCGCTCTGTATAGTGCGTCCGGCGCATGCTATAGGGGAAGCCGCGCTCTGTATCGTGCTATAGGGGAAGCCGCGCTCTGTATCGTGCGCCCGGCAGTGATGTCTCCGCTGTATTTTAGCGTGCGGGGAGATGTTGTGTTTGGGGACCGGGTTCTGTCACGGGATAAGGGGGGTGCCGCCCGGCACGCAGTAACCTCTCGCTGTGACGTATAGCGTTAGCGTGTTGGAGGGTTAGCGTGTTGGAGGGTTAGCGTGTTAGCGTGCAGACGCTCTCCTGGCCGCCGGCTGCCCTCCCCCCGGACGAGCCGTTCTTTATGTGAAATTACATTAAGCGCGCGGATCTGCTTTGTCTCGAGGCGTAATAACGAGAAGTATTCCATTAGAGAGAAGGGCAGGTACGCCGTTTCCGGATGTCTGTCCCATGCATGTTTACATTCCCTCACTGTATTACCCTCTACCGCCTCTGCTGGCAGCCTGTTCCACTCTTCTACTACCCTCTCAGTAAAGTATCCTTACATTACACACAAACCTCTGACCCTTTTGAGACTTTCCCCGAATTCACCAAGGCCGGCCGTTGCAAGTTTATTTGGCATGAAGGGCAGCAGTAGGGGCCGGGGTGCATTGTGGGTAGTTACACGGATCGGTTTCTGTGTGTGGTTATCACACCCTGGCCTTATAAAGGGGGCTCTGTCGCCTCGAACTACATTCTAACTCCCCGTGCACATGCGCGATCACCACGATCCGTACCAACTTTTAAGAAGCCTTTCAGTTTCTATGGCAACAAGCCTGCCTTTGTGTCTCTTGTGACAATTTTTTTTATTCTTGGAGAGATTTACTTTCAAAAGAAAAACCAGCAGGTAAAGGGTGCGCCGGTGACCGTAGGGGCTGATTCTCGCCCCCCCCCTGCCGCGCAGGGAAGTGACCACGGAGTGAAGGTCTGAGGGGCTCCTCAGTCACCAACACCCCCCCCCCCCAAAGAAATAAAAAGGGAGTCTCCGCAAAAATTCTGAAAGAGAGCAAGTTTTACGTTATTGGTGAATTATCAATGCGCAGGTGCAATAGAAAACAATCATCGCCATAGCAACAAATAACGTTTTCCAGCTGATTAGACTAAAGCATTGGTTGCTATGGTGATAAGGCCAGATTTTGTAGCTTTGCACATTTATATGAAGCCTCCGTTATATATCCAGCCTTTAAATAGTCCGTTCCATGTGCAGTCAGTCCGTCCGTCTGTCTGTCTGTCTGTCTGTCCGTCCAGCCATGAATCCTGTATCCAAAAGGCTTGGGGGGGGGGCGAAATCACAATTTGATTTACATTTTTAGAAGGAACTGATATCTGTGTATCATTGTAGATCAGATCTTTGGTTTTTTTCGTTTGTTTTTTCATAAGAGATGCTGTTTTTGGACCTTTTAGAGCTTCAGAGGCTTAGGTGGAATGTAAGGAAGTCCTACTTTGTTAGAGGGTGGTAGATAAGTGGAGCAGCCTTCCAGCAGAAGTGGTAGAGGGTAATACAGTGAGGGTATTAAACATGGGATAGACATACGGCTCCTGAATCTAAGACGAGACCAACGGCTGATTAAGGCTTGAGTAAAAAGAGCTTTTATATATTTTTTTATATATATATATAATTTTATTTTAGGTTCTTTGAGTTTAAAAAGGAAAGAATCGCTTGTTGATTCCTCTTTTTGGTAAATTGGATATTTTGTTCTGGACGTTCTGGGTGATGTTTGTCGGTTTAATAGACTGTAACCGCGAGTAAATTAGGGCCGTACGAGAGACAATTTGTCATTGAAAGCGCTTTCATGGTGCAGCCGTTGTTGTTTTTATTTTATTTTTAATTTATTTTGCATTAAATGTATTCGGGGTCCTGAAGCGCGGTAGGCAGAATCTGCCCAGATGCTACTAACATTGTGGTTCAGTTATTTAATTTTACATATAGATGGATTTTTTACTTTTATTTATTTATTTATTTTAAAGCTGTTATCGTGTCATCCGTAACACAAAAAGACTATTATGGCATCAGCTTGTCTTGGATAATTTTTTGTTTATTGGGTAAAATTTTTTACCATGAGATGAAAGGAAAGCGCGGAAGAGACAAATGCGGGTCCTGCTCCTATCCTGCCCTGAAGAGACCCAGTGATTAAGGGGCTGGGCTATGCAAATGAGAGAGTCTTTGTAGTTATGGGTAGGGAATCAATATAACGCGGCCCGTGTCCTTATGTTCCCTGAGCCGGAGTGTTTTAAGGTCCGCCTGTATTAAAGGGGTTTGTGATTTTGGTGGCTGTGCCTTGGATGCTTTTTTTTTTTTTTTTTTTCTTGCTCACCTTTACCAAGATAAATATACGTTCCGATTAAATTGAAAAAAAAAGCGTTTTTCAACTGCAAGAGGCTATTCTCCAAATCCTTCCGAGGCACCGCACATAAAGCCGATCCTCACTCAATCCTCGCAGATCCCTCAGCCGGTGATACTTTACATTTTTTTTTCCGTGTTTCATGTAAATGCTGTCATCCTCCAGATAAGCCAGGTGTAAAAGCGCCGGACCTGGAGGCTTTTCATGGCTTATCCCCAAACCCAACAGGATAAGTAAACAAAGAATCTACCTGCATATCGGCCCCATCCGGCCCCCGTCTAGTCGCCCGTTTCTCTTGCTGTAAAGAATCAAACCTTAATCAGCCATTGGTCTCGTCTTAGATTCAGGAGCCTTATGTCTACCCAATACATGTCTAATACACTCACTCTATTACCCTCTACCACTTCTGCTGGGAGGCTGCTCCCCTTCTCTACCACCCTTCAGTCTGTGATTCAAGAAATTCTTATTTGCTTCTAGCTCTGTAATAGATTTTTTAACCCCGTCTAAGCCTCTAATCCCAGCTGCGGGGAGGATGGCGGAATATAGCGAGTGTCGCGGTGCTAAATGAATAACGAGAAGCGCGTGAGTTTATCAGCTGTTATTACAAAGAACGAGACGCTCTCCGTACGCAGCACATCGCACCGATCGCTCGCGCTCAGCGGGTAACTTTGTATCCTGCGCCGGCGTTCTACCTGGAAGCCTTTCATTCTTCGCTTGGCAATTAATGAATGAACATGCGATTAACCTGCGGGACTCTGAATGAAAAAATCACCCCTCAGACACTGACATGTTATTCATATGACCCCCCCTCCTCCCCTTACAAACAATGCATGAACCAATCTACAAAGGTTAGCAGCTTAATGGGGAGGGATAATCATGCAGATCTCCATAACAGGAAGCCGAGGAAACTTTGCTCATAAAGTTGCCTTCTAATATATTGCATTATTTACAAACAGGACATGTATAGAAGTGTAAAGGAGCCTTTAAAGTGGATGCAGCACATTTTCCAAATACTACGTACTATTTTTATAAATTAAGCTTGCGTGTGCGTGTATATATGTGTTTGCCTGTGTATATGAATGGATGCTGCTATTTTTTTCAGTCTATTTTGGGTGGCTCAAACGCCACACTGAGCTGATGCTTTATGGCGATGCTAACGAAGTCCGTTCCTCCATAGACTTTCATTAGCCAGAGAGTCCAGCTGGTTGATTAAGACTGAGCCATTCTTCTGTTTCCCACAGGCAGTATGATAAGGAGTCGGGTGTTTGTCTAGTAGATCAGGGATCAGATAACCGAGCGACAAAACATATTATGGCAGAGTGACTCCCCTAGTGTGTTTTTTTTTTTGTTTTTTTTTGTTTTTTTTTTTACCTTCTCCAGGACTCTCTGACCGTCCGTGCTGAAGGTTATCGGGTAAAGTGTGGGGTTTTTTCCATGAAGGGAAGTTCCACGCACACAGAGTTTGTAGATTAGTCTCGTCTTACTGCGTCTGTCCTACCAGCAGTTTTTATATCCTCTCGGGACGATTCAAACCTTTGGATCTCTCCAAATAGAATGTTTGTAATAGAATGTTCAAAGTCAGTAACAGAAGTCTCTCTTATATTTAGCGGGGGGGGGGGCTCCCCAATCCCGTCCCAAACAAACACAAGTTTCACTTTTTTCTTTTGTTTGTTTTTAATTATTTTTTTGGCAAATATAGTATAAATGAATGAGCAAAACCTCCCAAGTGTCCCTGTTTTTCTTTTGCCAGTCCTTCTTTGGGAAAGCAAATGCGAGCCCCTTGATGTCCATGTCCTAAATAACGAAATTGAGTGGAAAGGGTATTCTTAATAAATGTGTCTTACAGGAAAAGCTCCCCCTTTAATTATTTAACCCCTTAATGACAAAGCCCGTTCATGTACGCGCTCAAAATGCATTGTTTTCAATGGGTTTTGGGACCGCCCATTATCCTTAAGGGGTTAATAGCACTTTTATTTATGTTTTTCTGGTCTGCGCTGCGACTCGAAGCATTCTGCATATTTGAAGTCTTGCATTAGGAGGTTTACGATAACCCGCTGTATAAATTGGGGAACGCTGAGCTCGTTTTTGTGCCGGGGGGGGGGCGAAGGTATAATTGCGAATTTCTGCGAGAGCCGGGGCTTGTTGGCCGTCTGCGCGGCGGCGAAACGAATCCGCTTTGATTGTGTCCTCCTAATTAAACGCCCGCGGCGCTTCATCTGCTTCCAGCTCCAAAGCATCCGGGGAATGCGAATTGTTTTGGCTCTTTTTTGGGGGCCCCGGTCTCTGAACAGTAATCCTGGAATAACTGTCGGCCGGTGCCTTTTATTACAAACCTCCAAGCACATGCATTTCATTCGGTTATCGGAGCTGGAATGCAGCAAATTCATGTCGGAGATTTGCTCTTGTTATGTATGGATTAAGGGCTTTGTTCACCTGAATGCAAGTAACGGAAAACGGGAGCTCTGTGTCGGCCATCGCTAGGTTGTCTTCTGAGCCACGGCTAGTTTGGCCCTTATATCTTCTCACCCCACAGCTCTCTGTCCCCTCTCTCCTCCCCTGATGCCCCTCTTTTCTAGGAGCTCGGAATGTTTGCTGGGTATGAGGGTATCGCAGGGTTCTACAGCCCTAAAAGCCCCCCAAAATGTGTATAGAAACAGCAGGAAATCACATGTACGTTAACAAAAAAATCAGTGTTCAAATATGATACGTGTGATTGACGGCTTCTACTGAGCATGTGCAAGGAGCATACCGCAGTACACTTCCTGCTTTCAGTCGAGGTGTCTGGGGGCGGAGTTAAATAAAAACAGACTATCTCCAATAACTACAGAACGGCTGCGCCGATTGGCATGCAGTAAAATCCGCCGCTGTGCGTGCGAAATCAGCTCCAATACGCATTTAACACAGAAATTACACGTATATGGTGTTGATCAGTGCTCTCTGGAAAGGATCCAGTCAAGGACCTGCTACTGTCAATCATAAATGCTTCTAAGAACAAAATGAAGCCAAAAACCTATCAATACAGGATCTTTTGTTATAAATACATGTTTGTGGAATATATCTTTTTATGCGTCTTGCTATCTGTACATGCGCCGCCTATAAAAGCGTTACGGTTCTGAATGTCTGTCTGTTTTTAATATTTTCTTTGTTTTTTATTATTATTTAACGAGTTTGAGCGTGTTTGTAGTTAATGACCTGCCGGGTATTGAATGTCGGTGGCAGGTACCGGGAGGGGTAACACAATTGTCGGGGACCTGGCGGAAACTCAAAAGGGCCGTTGGTTTTAAAGGTGCTCCTGTCCTTCCGTTCTCCGGTCGGGTTTTGATGCTGTGCGGCAGGTCGCTGATCCAAGTCTCATTTTCCACGGTCTTTCTTTCTTTTTTGTGTGCGAACAATGATTGTATAACGTGATACTTTTAATTGTTGCCAATAGCGTTTCGTGTTACTTTCTCACATGGGTTTTATTTATAATGACCGTCCAGGTTGGAAGCTTGTATGTAATATAAGGAAGCTTTACTTTACGGAGAGGGTGGTGGATTAGTGGAACAGACTCTCAGCAGAAGTGGTAGAGGGTAATACAGTGAGGGTATTAAACATGCATGGGATAGACATACGGCTCCTGAATCTAAGACCAGACCAGTGGATGCTTTTGGGTTTTTTTTAGGAGTCAGAACGTTTGCCTCCAGTGCGAGGAGACGGCATACTGGGGCAGTCCAGAATCCCTCCGATGTTGGGACTGATGGGACTAAAACAATAGGCAGTTGTTGTTCTTAAATTATAGAGCTTGACCGAGAAGGTCAAAAAAATAGTAAAAAAAAAGCATCGCTTGCCAAAGTTTGTCGTTTAGTTTGCAATGAATTATGAGCAGAGAAAGAAAAAAAATATCGGTGGATTCCTGTTTTTTTTTTTTTTTTTTTTTTTTTTTTTTTTTGGGCCAAAACCATAATTATTGGTTCTCGCTAGAGCTTGAAATGTGCTCGGTGCTGCGGTGGGGCTTGTAATTTATAATTACATGGAAGGGGAGGGGCCCCGGGACTGCCGCGGTCCTGCGCTGGTTTTGTTTTTTTAAATAAAGTTTTTAAGACTTCTCAAACACTACATTTTTTTTGATATACTATTTGCAGATTTTTTAAAAAAAATTTATTTTTATTCTTTTTTTTTTTTTTTTTTTTTTTATACACAAATTCCATTTTTTTCCCCCAATAATATTCCTAATGTAACAGGCTTGCTGTATAATGGTTATAAGTACAGGCGGGAACTTGGAAAAAATATTGGAATGATATATTTAGCTGTAAAATTTCTATAAATTTTTTGTCTAGTGTAAAAAGAATCAAAGCCTTAAACGCGAGATCCTTTTTTTAATTTATTTATTTATTTTTTATTCCAGAGAGCCCTCCGGCAGCGATGTCCAGAAATGGATACTTCTTTGAAGAGACTGGTGAGTTTAATATGTTTGTTATACCCTGGGCACCGATGTATTCTGTCGAATGGATACATTCAATCAGACACGAGGCTTTCTTGAACCGCATTACCCCCCCCCAAAATGTATAAAATTATTAAAATGCGCTAGAAATATTTATCTGAATTCCGGCTGCGACGGCCATCTTAACCAAAATAACCCGCTGTAACTTTTGATGCCTTACCTGCAACGGCCGCCCCGGGGGGGGGGGGGGTATGGGAAGTAGCCGGCCCCTGTGCCATAAACTCGGGCAGGTTACCGGAGAGATCTTTGATTTCCACTATGGAGGAATGTGCTGAGCCTGCGCGGCCTCCACAGCCTCCGATATCCCTGGCCTCGACAAAGACCCGGCCCTGGGTTTTGCGGCACAAGGCGGTAAACACTGGCCAGGGCTGCCGTTGTGAATCCGGCACCATATGCTGCTTTGGGGGGCTGCGGTGAAGTGGGTGCCGTGTGGTGCCCGGGGGGCATGTAATGCACTTTAAGTGACCCCGCTGGGTGCTTCGCTGCACCCCCACAGGTAAGCATAGGGTGTTGGATTCACAATGGCGGAAGATAGGCGTGTGGATAGCGTTAGTGTGTGATATATAAATAGTGTGTGTGTGTGTGTGTGTAAAGAGTAAAATATGCCATGAGGGGTTAATTGCGGTACAAAGTAGTGCAGAACCGAAGCAAAGTGTGCTTTATATTGTATTGCCCCAATAAACATCCTTTAACTGCAGACCAGGGGGTAATAAATGGAAATAAAAACACGATTGGGGCGAAATCCAAACCAAATTTGTCGATCCCTGCTGTATGCGGAGCCGCGCACAGTTAAGCGGATGAGTGCCGGGATATTGTGTAACGCTGAGGGGAAAGGCATGGAAGATAAACGGACCTCGCCGTGTGCTTCTGAATGACGTAAAGCCCCTGCTTTTATTTGAAACACCCACCAGTCTATTCTGTTGCCCTTTGGGTGGGCTTCTCCGAATGAAAGGGTCCCGTTCGGGCTCGGATGCGTGTCGCTCCTCGCTGTGACTTTAAGCCGACAAACCCGCCGGCTCTGTAAAGATCAAAGCTGGAAACAACGTATCCAAGAACGGAGACTCGATGGAAACGCCAGCTTTGATGTTCTACATGTTGGGTTTTATTTCATTTTAGCGGGACGTGAGCATCGAATATTCAGCGGGGGATAAATACGTGCGCGGCTTTACCAGCGCTGGATTTATATGGGGGGTCGCGCTGTGATCTCTTCCTACGAGGAATGAATTATGTTCTATTAGAATGTAGGAAAGCCGCACGCTCAGCCTGGGAGATTATTTCACATTATATAATTATATGTAATATTTCACATTATATAATTATATGTAATATTTCACATTATATTATTATATATAATATATATCACATTATATTATTATATATAATATATATCACATTATATTATATATAATATATATCACATTATATTATTATATATAATATATATCACATTATATTATTATATATAATATATATCACATTATATTATTATATATAATATATATCACATTATATTATTATATATAATATATATCACATTATATTATTATATGTAATATATATCACATTATATTATTATATGTAATATATATCACATTATATTATTATATGTAATATATATCACATTATATTATTATATGTAATATATATCACATTATATTATTGTAATATATATCACATTATATTATATGTAATATATATCACATTATATTATTATATGTAATATATATCACATTATATTATTATACGTAATATTTCACATACGTCTCCGGGTAACGATGGGCGTCACAGTAAACATCCCGCTAATACCCCTATACACCGTGTATACTGATAAAGCCCTAAAGACATATGTGGGGAGAACAGTATATTACAGTACAGTATATTTAACTCGTATATAATTTTTTTAATCATTTGTAGTCGAGCTTTCTCAGACTCTTAAGTTCATTATGAGATAGTTTGGTCCTTTTTAAAGTAACTTCATTTTTTTTTATTTCTCTATTTTTTTTATTTGATTTATGATCTCTTTTTATGTCTTTTTTTATTATTATTATTTTTATTAGAGGGAATCTCTTGTATTGCTGCTTAAAATCCATTTTAAATATATTTAAAAATATGTGGCGGCCCTCATCGTGGCTCCAGCGTTGGTGATCTTACCCCCACCCGATCAGGGTGCGGGTCTTCCTCTTTTTGTTGTGTAAAGTGTCCGCATTGTGTCCCAGAAACAATGCCCAGGCGTTTTACAGCAACGGTACGAACTTAGAACATGACGCTGGTCACCCAGACAATGGGGCTGCCGCTGCTTTTCATCTTTTAGTTATCGTCGGGGAAAAATTTCATGCAAAAAGCCACTGGCGTTGTGGAACAGCGAACGTAGGGTTAAATGCGGACGTGCGCACCCCTGTGTGCTTTATTATAGGCAAAAGCCATATCTAAAGCTATATCTAATGGGAAAACGAAAGGTGTCCACGTACACACACGTACACGTACTCTGACATACGTACACACATGCACATATGCACACTATATGGTAGTATATATTATGTACGTTGTTAAAATGACACACCATAGGATCAGACTTACCTCTTTTGTATACGAAGAGCCGTGTCTCGGACGTCTCCTTTGAAAATAGTTTTAATGCCGCTGGTCGGTGAAATTAAGGGTTTCCCATTAACGTGCAGGGGGTCCCCCCTATTCATTGCAAAGGGGTACCCGGTACATTTAAAGGGACCACACAGCTATCGTGTGCATGAAAGCGCATATGATGGCGGGATAGCCCCTTTAAACCTCTCCATCCGTTCTTTCAGAATGAGAAACAGGAGTAAAGATGGCAGAATAGGACACTGCGAGCCCTTGGGAGCTTCGTTGGTGTTACGGATGTTGGGACTTTCCTAACAAACTTGGGGCTTGTTCTCCATGTGCTTCCCAAGAAGGTGGTGCCGCCGCGTGGCTTGGGGGTCTAATCTTACTTCACGCAAATCCGTCCCCGACCGGCTTTTATTAGAACACGGTTTTGTTTGGCTTCTTGTTTGGCTAAAACCTCCCGCGGTGCCTTCTCCGGCTTCACGTGTTTCATGCGTGTTTCATGCGTGTTTCATGCGTCATTTCCTGGTGCTCATCACAGTTAGGTCACCACAGATGTGTGCTCTCCATGGGGCAAATACGACAGCACAGACCCCCATGTACTTTTCACCTCCCTTGGTCTGTCGGACGATCTCCTTGGTCCCCACTGCCTGCGAAAGCAGATTAATGGGGTAGCTATAAAGGACGACGGGACTGTGCCTGGAAATCGGGACTGTTGGAAAGTATGAATACACCCTTCAGATGGGAGAACGTTGGGCAATTTTGCAGAGAAGGATGGGGTGTCTGGCTTCATTCTAAGGGGAAAATCCAGATGAAGAGGGGCAAAGTCGTGCCTAAAATGATATGTGAGGGTGTGATGAGGGGTAGGTGTGATGGTGATGCGCAGGGGAAATACTGAAGCCCAGGGCGGATGAGTTTGAGCTTGCGTGTGACCGGCCATCTTGGTGGAATTAGCGAGTGTAAGTCCGCGAGCGACTCTTTAAGGAATTAAGCTGCGCTGAGTTCATCTTGACGGCCGGCGGGCTCCGCGTTCATTTTGGGGAACGCTGAACTTTTTTGCTCGAGGCTGCGTTACGGAATAAACCGGAAAACCAGTTTTACCCGATCGTTACATAAACCGTTCTGTAATTGCTTCAATCATCAAACGTGCGCGCGTCGCGGCTTTCCCGGGGGCAGAAAGCGACTGGTTTTGTGGATGATTTTTCACTAAACGTCCCCGGAGGCGTCGGACTTTCCATGGACGTTACTGGGCTGTAATGTTATGAGGTAGCGGTGCAGCTCTCCAGTCAGTTAGCGTGGGGTTTACCGGTTGGGTGATGCGCGAGACGTTCCTCGGGCAGAACGCTGCATGCTGGTTCTTTGGAGAATTCTTATTGCCGATGGCCTGAGTCGCCCTTCACTTACTGGAACAAAATCCTTTACACTGTAAGATAAATACAACCCCGGTGCTGTGAACAGCAATACCCCTGCCCCCTGTGCGCTGTAAAAAAAAAACAAAAAAAAAACCTTTATCGCATTTTTCTCCCAATAAACCCCCTTTATCTGCAGACCTGGAGCCGCCGTTGCTGTCAGTCATGTGATGTTTTGGGTGACTTTCCCGGCTCAAACACCACACTGAGCTGACGCTTTATGGCGATGCTAATGAAGTCCGTTCCTCCATAGACTGTCATTAGTGAGAGAGTCTGGCTAGATTATTAAGACCGAGCCATTCTGTTGTTCCCCACAGGCAGTATGATAAGGAGTCGCGGTGTTCAGTAGATCAGGCGTCGGATAACAGAGCGAGAACCTCATACAAATCACTGAAAACATATTACGGGGTAAAAACTACACTTCTTCTCCGCCCCCCTGTCAGTTCTTTTTAAACCTTAAATAACACGATTTCACCCGTATTTAATTAATGAATCTTGTGCTGTGACCTAAATACAAATATTCATCGTGGGAGCTCCTGGCTCAGTCTGAAACATCCTGATATGAATTATAATCCGATAGAATCGGCTTCTGGGAGTTCCTCGCACGCCGGGATCTTCAAAGCCTGCTTGAAATGAGTTGTGCCGGGTTATTGACGTTGGTATCAGTCGCTTTGATCGCCCCGCTGTCTGCCTCGTTAGAGAAATCATTTGGTAGCGTGGTTTGGAGTATCCGGGTATTAATTAATTATTAATTATTATTATTAATGACTGCGGTACTCGTCGTTAGTAATGTTGTCGGAGTCGATGACTCGATCTTAATGCAGAGCAGCGCTGAGCGAGTCTGAAAAACTGACGGTATTTTTCTCTCCTGTCTGTATTTTGATAGCTACCAACTGTCTTGAGATTTTATCTTATAAGGCTTGGTGTTGCTCCCACAAGGTTTAATATTAATCGGTCCGTGCTGTCTATGATATAAGTCTGCCTGGGAGCTGTCGGGGTTTCTACCCCGGTCTCGGGGTCAATGGGCAGATTCTCTGACTTAATTCTTTGAGAGCATGCCGATGGGTGCTTTTCTCGCTGCTATACTGCATAAATCCCTGCTTGACTACAGGTGACTTCAGAATATATCTACTTCCTTGACAAGTCATGGTGTACCTATGTGCTATAACTACTGCAGTAGAATCGTGATCTATATTTTTGAGCCGGCTCATTTAGAAACCTTCCAAGGTGTGGAGGGATAAGCCTGGTTGTCAGGACTGTGCTGGCATATGTGAGGCTGTTGACATCTATACCCTAGCTGGGGGGGAGAGGGGGCAGCTGGAGTCCATATGGCAGACTCCATAGGTTGAGTTGGCTTGGCAGCTTGGTTGGGGCAGAAGCCTTAAATAACGGCCCTTACCGAGCATTATTACACCAAACCTCTGGTAATGGCCAACCATAGCAGCTCCATTCGGCTTGCTGGGGATTATGGGAAATGTAGTCCGCTGCATCTCGAGTGCCCGAAGTACCCCAGCACGTCGTAGCTGTGTGTAGAGGGTTACTCCAGCGTCTGGCCCGTTGGCGTCATCTTACTGCAGTTGTATGAACCCTGAACACACTCGTTACGGTGGTGGCGGCGGCGGCGGCTCCCGCGGGTGTTTTCTGAGTAGGGAGAGCTGTTTGTCTTCGGCTGATGTGTGTGTTTGGGCGCTTGGAGTGGACGCGCGTCGGCTTATTAGCCGTTCAATTAAATCCCGTTTCCGGATCTGGATCTTCTGTCCTATTCTCATCGCAAGAGAAGACATCAGACGTGTTAGAAGTCATTTTTATTATTTTTCTGGCTTTCGGGTATTTGGAAGCCGTTTCGGGGAGGGGTATTTGAAATCTACATACCAGGTGTGTGTGGGTATGTAGGTGTGTGTGTGTTGGGGGTATGTAGGGGTGTGTGTGGGGGGGTATATGTAGGTGTGTGTTGGGGGTATGTAGGCAGGTGTGTGCGCGCGCAGCGCCTTTAAATGCAATCAAAAGGGTAACGTATCTAAGTACTATTGACTTTAAGGCATGTTTGTATCGTTCCAGGTTACCTTAAGTGTGACACCGATGACGGCTGTGACCCCAAAGAGGAGGAAGGGGGAGGAGGAGAGGAGCTTTTTGACACCGTGCACTCATCCATCGTTTCTGGGGAGAGCATACGGTTTTTTGTGAATGTCAATTTGGAAGTCCCGCAAAGTGCTGCAGGTAAGTCCCGGAGAGGAATCATAGGGGGGAGGGGATCGTATCTGCTGAGTCACGGTGACACAAATGCAGCGGTTAGTTAGCGCCAATTAGCGCGTTAGTGGGGTATATGACGGCTTGGCAGATGGGATCCTTAACTAGGAGTCAGTCGACCAGAGTAAGGATTCTAATTCCTGCAAAGGATCCGACTTCCAGCCGCCGGTTCTCTGAAGGAATCTCAGAGTGTAACAATGGCAAAAAAAAGGTCACGCATTTGTAGACCCATCACATAGTCCCGTTAGATCAGCATCATACTAAGTTAAGAATGTCGGTGTTGAGGTACAGGACTTGGCGGACCCCTGAGAACGGAGGGCCGCCGTTGGCTGAGCAAATGTGGTGGACTTGGTGGATAACACAGGAACCATAAATAACCTTTACTTCCGATCCCGGGACCAGCGTGATTAATCTCTGCCGCCTTTTACCCGTAATGTCATCGCGATAACGAGGTTCTTGATAATTCCGAATTCCCTTTAAAAGGAACTAAAATATTCACAAAAAACGCGTCCGGATCGACCCAGTCGGACTAAATCCCGCAAGAGACGAAATGCTTAGAATTTCTCTTTTAATCCAGCAATTCTGATAAGAATGTAAATATTCATAGAACCTGCGCTGCTGTCGCCTGCGGATGGGAAGAGAGCTGGAAGAGAGCGTTTTGTAAACGCTTAATTTCTGTATATAAAACCCAATATTTTAGCCCATTATTGAACCTTCTACCAGGAACACCGAAGACCATGGCTAGCTTACCGCATCGTCTTACCATAGGTGCCTATCCCATGCATGTTTAATCCCCTCGCTGTATTACCCACTACCACTTCTGCTGTGAGGCTGTTCCACTTATCTACCACCCTCCTAATGGAGTAAGATAACCTCAGCTTAGATGAGTTTTTAATATTTGTACCCCGTCTGTAATATTATCAGGCCTAATGCTTGCCGTCGCCAGCTGGCACCTTTCTGGGCATAAATAATGCAGTGATTTCTGTGCTTTTATCCCGGCGCGCAGACAGATGGGGGGCACCTTCTCCCCGTGCTCGGTGCAGCGTGTCGTGTCTGTCCTAACCCAGTCATTGCCCGACGCCATCAGCCAGGGGTATTTATGCTTATCTGACGCCCCTCTGCCCGTGATATTCCTTTCGTCCTGGGAGCTGCTGGCGGTGTAATAACTGCTCGCATTCACCCCTAGCGGTAATGGTCTGGGTTAAGCCTGCGGGGGCCATTCCTGGATTGCACCCTAGCCCCTTACAGCCCCTACAGCGCAGAGCACCGGATCCCGAGCCCACGGACGATATTAAAAGTATCGCGGTCTGCCCGTCGAGGAGAATAATCCTTCGCAGATCCCGGATCGGAGTAAAGGCACCCCGCGGGGGAACGCTTTAAATCCCAGAGAGGCGGCGGGAGGTCTGGGTCTGTTGGAAGCTCGTTCCGTACACAGTAGAGACCCGCTTCCTCGCATGACCGCCGGCTCCGTGTTTAGAACGCAATGCCGACGGGGGCCTCGCCTCCCCTAACTCTTGATTTGGGGCTTTGAAGTGCGTGTCGGGTGCTGGCGTCTGTGTTTGGAGGGGAAGCGCCGATGAGCCGTTTCTCGGAGACGTCGGGAGACCTCGGTGAGAGACGGGCTTCCTATTCCACGTCGTCTAAATAACGTCCGCTCTGTACCTGCCTCTATCTCTCGCACGGTTACCGGGTCGGGCCTCCAAACCGTAACGCCTCCCTATGATCTGGCAAGAAATTATAACCCGCTAGGGTTATTATTACTATTGTTTTATATAGCGCCACCATATTCTATAGCGCTGTACAGAAAATACCCTCCGGAGCGGAGCTTTGGGGTAACTATGAAAAGTGGCAACTTCTACCCCATGAAACCCATGGAGGGTTTTTTTGGGGGTTTTTTTTTCAGGTAATTGGTGATTAATATTTTATCTGCCCCTCCAGCAGCCGACTGATAAATCATTTATAATCCCCAAATTTCAGGATGGATTTTATAAAAAAAAAACAAAAAAAAAAACGTGATTCCTCCGCTTTGCCTTTTGACATTGATAAGTTCATTTTTTTCAGGATCTGGTGATATTTTATTATGTGTTTTGAGGCTCACGTGTAGTGAAAGGACGTGTCACCGAGAGGGTGGTGGATAAGTGGAACAGCCGCCCAGCAGAAGTGGTAGAGGGTAATACAGCGAGAGGGGGTTTAAACATGCGTGGGATTGGCGTGTGGCTCCTGAATCTAAGACGAGGCCGGCGGCCGGTTAGCGCAGACTAGACGGGCCTTCTTTTAAAATAGTTCTGTGAGGCTTTTAGTGCATAGAGGTCGTTCTCATTAAGGAACATTAGCCAAATTCTCTGCTTTCCTCTTTGAAAGCGGCCGTTTACTGCTTCAGATTTTCAACGTAGATAACTAATGGAGCAGGTGATGAATGAGCTGTAAATGCTGGCATTCATACCTCCCAGCTGTCCTGATTTAAGCAGGACAGTCCTGATTTTTGGAACGGCCCCTGTCTGCGCAACGCGGCTATGACATCGATAGTAGCAAAATAAATAAATGCAATTTTTTTTATTTGTACAACTGCAATATTAAAAATGTACTTTTAAATAAAAATAATTTTTTTTTTTTTTTTTTTTTTTTTTTTTTTTAGCATTTCTCATTTACTTTGTGCACCGATGCCAGAGCCGCAGCGGAGGGGCAGATCTACTAAGAGGACAATCTGCCCCCCCCCAATTATAATGTGTAAACGGGCACCTCTCCTGCGCTGATCTGTATCTTTAGAAACCAGATCGTTTGCAGGAACGGTAAAAATGTTTAGGTTCTCTATCTTTTTTTGATGATCAGCAGAATTTGCTGTAATGCGGTGTTTCGGCATTTCGGGTGACATTCCTCTCCTAAAACCTGTAAGGCATCGCACGGAGTGCAGAGATCCCCTGAAGCTGCCGCTCAACTCTTCACTCTTTAATTAATTACTCTGTGCAATTATCTGTGCTAAACGTTAGGAATTGTCTCAAAAAAGACTTTACCGAAAGCCCCATCTTTTACCCGAATTTTGCTTAAATATATACAATCCCTCTTGTGAGCCTATGAGGCTGTTGTAGTTGTAGGCTTGTGTTTTTTTTTTGTTTTTTTTTAATATATATAATTTAATATCCCGTGTATAAATCTTGTTTTGGTACTAAATGGATTTAAATAATAATAATAATTTCAAAGTGCCCACTTCCGCACCAAGAAGCCTTGGGCCCTTGAAAGCCAGGGACCCCCTAGCAGCACAGAGGCCGCCCCATGTCCCTCCATACTGGCGTTATAACGCCGCCTGTGGGCGGCTATACTGTGATAATAAAGCTTAATAAAGCAGGGTTACTATAGGAATGACTTCCAAGGTCCTGTTTATAAAGTCCATTCCAACGACACTGGTGGGCAAAAACATTTATATATATTTAAAATAAAATATATCTTTTTTTATCATTTTGTTGCATGGAGGGAATATATATATATATATATATATATATATATATATATATATATAATATTTTTTTGTTTAAAAAAAAAAAAAAAATATCCTACTCAGACACCTCCCCACAGTCCTGATTTTCAGGCACTGTCAGGTAGCTGCCCCGCCGTCACACTTTTGCAGGCAGTTGGCGAGATTGCCTGATCTCCGCTGGCCACCCCCCCGGGGTGCTGTAAATAAGAATGCTTTTCACCTCGCCGTCCTCCGTTGTGGCTCCCGCTCGGACTCCTCACCACGCTCTGAAGCTCGCTTCGTTTGGTTCGTCTACGGTTTACCTAAAGCTCGAGCCTTGTGCGATATTCTGTATATCACATTATATTCTATCTATCTATATATACTATATATATATATTATAATTGCATCTATTTAACATCGAGCTTTTACTGAATTTCAGCAGAAAACGAGAGTTCCGGCTGTGTATTGCTGCATACGTCACGAAAGGTAAGATTGGCTGATGCTTTTTATTCTGCTTCTCCTGATTAAGATGAATTGCTAATTTAAATAAACCTCATCAGATGATTTATAGAAAAAAAAAAAAAAAAATATATATATATATATATATATATATATATGTGTGTGTGTATATATATATATATATTAAATAAAAAAATAATAATTAAAATTTTAAAAAAAATCTTTCCCCCCTCTTCCTGGGGTTTTAAATACTGCTAAAAAGGACAAAAAAAGCAGAGATTAAAATTCAGTAAAATTGTAGAAAGTGGTAACGGAAATGTAAATATTTAGTGACAATGAGGCACTTTTTAATTTTTTTAAATAAATATGCTGTGAGATGTTTTTTCTCATCGGCTTCCAGTGTAATTTAAATCGTCGGGTTTGATCAAGTAATTTCCATCAATCAGATTATGAACGGTTTGGTTGACACAGCTGAATTATATTATGTTATATATTATATGATGTTTATATATTATATGCGGTTATATTGTTATATATTATATGCTGTTATATTGTTATATATTATATGCTATTATATTTATATACTATTATGTTATATATTATATACTATTATGTTATATTTTTATATATATATAATATTATATGCTATTATGTTATATATTATATGATTATATGCTATTGTCATATATTATATACTATTATATTATGTTATATATTATATACTATTGTATTATATTATGTTATATATTATATACTATTGTATTATATTATGTTATATATTATATACTATTATTATTTGTTGTTTTTATGTTTGTTATAGCATATTGTGATTTTTCTCCTTGGCTTACTGGGTCTGGTCTGACGGCAGATTCTGACCCGAAGAACAGCTTCCCGCTAGTACTATTGAATTGTCTTCTTTTGGGGGTCTTTTAACTAATGCCTGTTTTTTTGTTTGGGTTTTTTTTTGCGCAGTATCTAAAATTAAAGAACTTCGAGGAGGAGGTGCGGGCGCACCGGGACCTTGATGGCTTCCTTGCCAAAGCCAGCATTATCCTGGACGAGACGGCAACCTCTCTGGACGACATCCTTCGGGAAATGCTAAAGCACTTTGTGGAAGACCCCGAAAATGCGGAGCCCACCTGCAACTTCGAGAAAATCATGAGCACTTTATTCACGGACTCCGGAGCTCCGAGGGAGGGCAACGGTGAGCGTCCCCAGAACGTGTAACCCTACCGTGTCACTTGGGTCCGGCCTCCGAATAGAATATTTAGTACGGTGTTGATATTTATCAGCCCCTGTTGTGGGCCATGATATAAAACCAAAAAAGTTTATTTATTTTTTAAATATTTTGTAACCTGGGCGGGTTAGCAGGTCCAGAATTATTTCGGGATTGCTTTATTCTTCGGGAATGGCTGCTGTATCCCTGCCTGTCTCCAGATTACCTGAGATGCGGTCTAGATTTCGGCAGGTGTAGAGCTCATCTGATAAATAGACCACATTTTCTGCAAGGAGGAGCATTTTAAGGAGCAAAATGCGTCGGGTACGCTTTAGTCCTGTGAGTTCTTCCCAGTACCTTCGACATTAAGCACTACAAGCGTCTCTGTTTATTTTTGCCAAGTCCCTCTTTGGGCTTCCAGCCGCTCCTCTGATACCCCCAAATATGAAGATCAGGGGATTCAACTTCCATGGTGGCGTTACAAGGACACCTGGGTACTGTGTTTCACTCTTTTTGTCATTTTCACGGATTCCAAAATTTTTTGTTTGTTTTAAAGCCCCCTTAATGACTTATGCCCCCTAAAACAAAACAGTCCCTCCAGCCATTTGGAGTGATTGTAGCTACAGTCTCATCTCGCTGACTTTCTTTTGTAGATTTCCTCCGCGTCGTTTTCCTTTTCCTTATTTTCTTTTTCGTTTATCACGTATTGAGAGAAATAAACGGGGGCCGGACGCGGACGCTGTTGGTGCAATAATAATAATAATAATAATAATAATGCAGAATTTTACTCCGGTTTCTGGCACCGAGAGAGCTGCTCGGGTCGCTGATTGAATGAAGTCGTAGACGGAGGGGGATGCCAATTAGCGTCTCTGTCTTCTCTCTCCGTGAATATTTCGGAGATGACTCGTTACCGTTCATCACCAAGACCGTGTAATGCCTTCCAGCGCGCAGGGGCGCGCCGGGGGGGGTGTGTGCGAAGCGGCTGCCAGACGCCGATCAGATCGCCAGCCGTCAGACCCGCTCCGCTTCACATCGCTTTGTGGACCTTCTCTGTTTACAGGACGGGGGAGGGGAAGATGTGTAGAAGCGCACGGAAACAGAACTAATTTACATCACAAAAAACGGGGAAGTAATGATGCAGACGTTTTATCGAATGTCTCAACGTTCTCTTGTATATTCTAAAATTCTTTATTGGTGCTCTGGGGAAAAAATTGCAGAATAAGGGATTTTTTTTTTTTATTTAATTATACTTTTCTCATGGATTGCCTTTAATGATAACGGGGGAACTTGGGAAGGGTTTTGCACACGTGCCGGGAGAGAACAGGAAGTTGCACCCAACTTCCTGCTTGGGACTCTACAAAACAGTGTCCCTTAAAAAAAAAAAAAAAAACTTTTGGAGGTCGCGTTAGATCAGTGAACTTGTAGCGGGATTTAGGTGATAAAGACCCGCCGCCGCTTTAAATTTATTAAAGTTTTGGCATTAATAATATTTTTATAGAGAGCTGTTCTGACCCAGGCTTGCTGACTGCTCTGATGGCTCTTTATAATTACCCTGTATGCCAGGAAAGGAGAGGGGAACAGAGCAATTTGGGTCTCAATGAAGGGACTGACTATACTAAATCGGGGCACTTGGGAGGTAATAGACACAAACAGATATACAGAGAGAACGCCGGCATAAAGCTTCGGCACGTGCCATAAACTTTCACCTCCTCGGCAGCCGGATGCTGCCTTTTATCTGGCAGCCGCTGAAATCCACTTTTTGAATTTATTTTTCTTTTGAATGTTCTCTGCTGGAAATGAGAGCGCATCGGCAGTCCGGCTGTGAAAATAAATAAAAAAAATTAATAAAAAATAAACAAAATAAAAATACATAAAAAGTAAATGTTTTTCTTGAATATACAAAATTTCTTTATTAATAAAAATGTATTATATGTGATCATTTGCTTTCCACACGGTAGTCTTTAGGGTATCGTTTGGCGAAGCGCTAGAGACGCTTTTAGATGCATGTTGTGTCGAAATAGATTTGCCCCGAGCATGTGCCGCGCAGGGTACCCGCGTGTAGAGCGCTCCGCGTCCGCCTTTGGCCCGCAGGTCACCATAAGATCAGAATACTCTGGGATTTGTCTTAAATTTTTTTTTTTTTTTCTTCTCTTTGCAGTTCACCTTCTCTCCGATACGATTCAGGGGGTCACAGCGACGGCCACCGGCGTCCAGTACCAGCAGTCTTGGCTCTGCATTATGTGAGTATTACGTGGGCTACACGGTGGGCTCTTACCAGTTATGGTTATTCCTCCCCATTAATCTTTCTATCTCTCGTTAATTCGGTGATTGGTTCAGGCAGCCTTTGCGGGGGGGCGGGGGGGGGACTTCAGGACAGGAAATTGATCAGATAATGCTGGCCGATATCTTTCAGTATAAAACGGCCAATACTCTGAGTAAAAGGAGTGTTCGGGGTTAATCCGATTCATATCCATGGGCACCTCGAGGGCAGATTGTTCGGTCGCAGCTTTAAAGAAGATAAAACGCTTAAAAGGGACGTTTTAATCATAAAGTGAAAAGAGAATTAGACGTTCCTTCCGTGATTCCGGAGAGATTTCGGATAATAGGGAAGGAATCTTGCTGCGTTTAGTGGAACCGACACGGAGCGCTTCGTTTGGCTGCCAAGTTTTTCTCTATTGCATAAAACTGGCAATTTAACCATCAAAGTGTCGGTGGAATACCCGCTCGCTGGTGAAACCCTCCATGTGGATATGCTTAAGAGCTCATTGTTTGGATCTGCGAGGAACAATGAGCCCATTCAGAGCGGTTCTTGTTCTTAAGTCCAGCCCGTTTTTTTTTTTTTTTTTTATTTATTTTACACCATACACATTATATCACATTCTGTTTGAATTATTGAAGCGGGGTAATCCTTAAAAAAAAAAAAAAAAAAAAAAAATTCTTTTTTTTTCTTCATTTTCTTTTTTTCTTTCATTTTTTTTCTTAATTTTTTCATTTTTTTTTTCATTTTGGAGGGGGGGTTGTCTCATATGAAAACATGAAAATCTATATTTTTAATATATGTATTTTCCAGCTCTGGCATGCAGCGTAGGTGATTCTGTGTTACAGGGCGCTTTGTCTCTGTTATAGAGCCTGGATCTCTTATGCCGTGGGATAAAGCTTCATACCGCTCTGTACTCTACATAGACGGCGGGTAGAAAGTGTTTATGGGGACCGGTGGGAGGCGGTAGATCCAGACACTACTACTTCTGCTGCCTTGTGTGGTGATGCTAGGTCATGGGATGATGATGTCATATCCTCTGTCTTTTGATCTCATTATTGTTGCTGTATGGAGGATACGCATGTTGAGTTAATTGTGACTTGAAATGAATTCTTCGTGTAGTTAGCAACGTTATCAGAAACATGCGCTGAAACCGCTCCCTGGAAATCTGGGGAAAGATGAGGGGGCTCAGTCTTCACGCGTAACCCCCTTTTTGTTTTTGCCCGTATAGTTGCACTATAAAATCCCTTCAGAGGCGACACGTTTGCATCAGCCGACTGGAGAGGCCGCAGAACTGGGGCGAGAACTCCTGCGAAGTGAGGTTCGTCATTCTGGTTCTGGCTCCTCCTAAAATGGTAAGTTCGGGTTTCAAGCCGCTGTTGATGGCAGAAATAACATTATTAAAACTACCCCCAGCACTGGGTACAGGACCCCCCCTCCCCAGGGCTGGGTACAGCGATATAACTTCCCTGCACAGACACCACACTGAGCTGCTGCTTTATGGCAATGCTAATGAAGTCCGTCCCTCCATAGACTTTCATTAGTCAGTGTCCTGCTGTGTGATTAAAACTGAGCCATTCTTTTGGGTGTTTGTCTAGTAGATTGGGCTCAGATAATAGAGCGAGAACCTTGTTGCAATTATGCAGCCGCTTGAAAACGTTATATTATGCAAGAGCCAGATCTGTATATATATATATATATTATATATTATATCCCATTAAGCTGCGTTAATGGCACTTCGCGATAGCCGGGCGCTGCTGAGTTCTACTCCCGCCTTCGCAGCTCAATTCATTTTTCATTCTGGCTTCCAATCCTTTAATTAAATGCACATTTTTGCTTCCAGAAACTTTTAGTAAGAAAAAAAAAAAAAAAAAAAAAGGCAGTCAATTGAGTTAATTTGCGAGTTCTTCCTCTAAAGGCCATTCAGTCATTTGGAAGAGGAAATGCATTCATTTGTTTCAATCGGTTATATGAGTAAATAACGGCAAACGCAGAAAAAGAATGGTGGGCTCCCCGGCCTCGCTAGGGCTCAGAATACCCAGATATGAGGATTCAAATAATACGGAGTGAGTGGTCAGAAAGCCTGACAACGATTCACAGCAGGGCTGCGCATGCTTAGAATAACAAAGAAAAAATTAATAATAAAAATATTAATTATAAAATAATAAAACAAAATATCAATAATAAAATACAAATTATATATGACTCGTAATGTTCTTCTCTGTATGTGCTGTGTAATTATGGAACGTTTTAAGCATTTAATTTGGGAATGTTAGAATATTTTTTTTCTTTTGCATTTAGTTTTTACCCCTTTTCATCTTTTTTTCTATCTATTTTTGCCCCTGGGCTCCAAATGCTGCCCCCCTACTGCACATTTTTGAGCCATCTTGGGTTGGAGGTTGAATGAGCCACTTACCTGGGTTTGTGCTTTTTTTTTTTTTTTTTTTTTTTTAGTTGGCAATGTAAAATGTGTGTGTGTGTGTGGGGGGGGGTTATAAAAAAACAAAACAAAAAAAAAACAAAACATATTTATATGTTAAAATAAAAGAATCAATGGCTTGAGTGTTTCTGGGAAGTGTGAAATGCGAGTGTTCTTTTAATCTTTGCCAAGACGTTTTACAAAGTGTCTGAACCGCTTCAGGCAAAACATGAATCGAAATAAATGGCCGGGGTGGTTTCGGCCGGTTTGGGGATTTTTTTTTTAAGTTTGTAAATAAAGTGAGATCAGAGAGATGCCTCATCGTGCCGCCTTTAAATTGAGTATTTTGCACGCTTACTCTCCACCTCCCCACTCATTTTTAAAGGCATTAGACTGGCCCTTTAAGAACAACTTGATCAGGGGTGGTCAGAGGGCCAAGGGGCTCCTATTAATACGGTCAATGCTACAAATAAATTCCGTGGTCCTGGAGTGTGTGCGCGAATGGGCATCTCGGTTTTATCGATTGGGTATGGTAATTGCGCATGCGCAGGGGGCAGGCTGAGATGTGTTCTGCGGGGCAGCCATTGTAGATCCTCACGGGACACAAACTCGATAAAGAAACCCCCTTTAGATACAATTTGTATCTTCTAAGGTTTGGGATACCTCGTTTCCTCCATTATTTTTTTCTCCCCCTTTCGTTTTGCTTATAACTTTTGTTTTTTCGTCCCGTGTATTACAGAAAAGCACCAAGACCGCCACGGAGGTCGGGAGAACGTTTGCAACCATGTTTTCCGATATCACTTTTCGGCAGAAGCTTTTAGAAACCAAAACGGAAGAGGAGTTTAAGGAAGCCTTGGTGCATCAGAGACACCTCTTGACGGTCGTAAACCGGCACACGTCTGTCAACGACAGCCACAAGATGCACAGCCACAAACCTTTAAAGGTAGGTCTACCGAGCGTTCGTATCCGCTCACCGGCCATTTACTTACCCTGAAGGGTTAAGTCAGGCAGCCAATGGGCCGTCCACCCAATCTAATACGTTTACATCTTGACGGATGACTGTCCCTTTAATGTGTGTCGGTGTTCCAAGGTGGAACGTTAATGTAGGTCCATGTTCCCAGTTGGAAGCCCCCCCGCGTGTCCGTGTTCCCAGTTGGAAGGGACCCCCCCAGTGTCCGTGTTCCCAGTTGGAAACCCCCCCCCCTGTGTGTCAGTGTTCCCAGTTGGAACCCCCCCAAGTATCCGTGTTCCCAGTTGGAAGCCCCCCACCACATGTCCGTGTTCCCAGTTGGAAGGGAACCCCCCCGTTGTATGTGTTCCCAGTTGGAAGGGTAACCGACCCCCCCCCAGTGTCCGTGTTCCCAGTTGGAAGGGTAACCCCCCCTGTGTCAGTGTTCCCAGTTGGAACCCCCACAAGTATCCGTGTTCCCAGTTGGAAGCCCCCCCGCGTGTCCCTGTTCCCAGTTGGAAGGGATCCCCCACCCCCCGTGTTTCTGTGTTCCCAGTTGGAACCTTACTTGTGGCCAATGAAGGAGAAGCAGGAGGACCCCATGTGGTCACATACAGCTAGTCGGGGTTATTGGAGACCCTGCGCTCCGTCTTGCATCTTTTGCTGCCGATGTCATACTATGAGCTGTATTTTATGTGTTTTTATGCATATGTTTTATTTTCTGTTCTTGCTTTTTTTCTCTCCCCCCTCCCCCCCTGGAGGATCTGCTTCTTGTTCCAACCACTGGGCACCCCAGACAGGTCTGCCACCAACCCTTCTTCTGCCTGCTGGTCTGTGTCTGATGCCTGTGGACAGCCTTCTTACTGTAGTATGACCCAGGGGCTGGCTGGCAGCTTTCACTACATACGCTTAACGCTATGGCTAGACGGCCGGGACTGTACTAACCACATGGGTCTATCTATAGGTAACAGGGCCAGCAGCTCGGCTCTTCTGAAGGTTCTGCAGTAGGGCTGTTGAGTCCCTAGGGCTTCAGGTGGAAAAAGTTGCCACTTAGTAGGTGAAATTATTGTCATGTACCCACCGCGGGTACGTTGTCCCTCCCTCGCAGGCCAGCCAGCCCGTGGTCCTGCCGTTCAATGCTCCATGACTGTTATAGGGCATTATTTATGTGGGCTTTCTGGCACACGAGAGCCATAGCACTTACCTGCTGCGATACAGAGCCCCAAAGCGATGTATTAACCGCTGAAATAAACAACTTAGAAGTTCACACACTCAAATATCTGGAGATGATGCTTTATGGCAATGCTAATGAAGTCCTGATTATGCTGATGAAGTCTTTCATTAGTCACTTGACCCGATTAGGACAGGTACACTGCAAGGTGAAATAACTGACACTTAATACATTAGGACTTTTATGTCGCTGGGTTTCACGGGTCTTAAAGGGGATTTTAGGATATATATTTTTCCTTTTATATAAATATATATATATTATTGCCCTTGGTAATCACTCTGTATTATCAGTGCTTGCCATACGCTTCCCGTCCACCATTACTACATGGTAAATGTAATAGATTACCGGCACCCATCCTCTTTCCTCTGCTTTTCCATGTGCCGCCTCTGTCCCTCCTTGCCGTGTCTCCACCGTCGTTACCATTAAAATGGGTCGTTACCATTGTCCTGTCGTTGTGCGATACCTTATCTGGTTCAGCATTTGGCACGTTCCTGCCGTAATTATCGAGTCCACTCGCCGGTGTCGGGGCTCGTCGCCTTCGGAACGCTGGATGCCACTAGTGCACCCTTTCTCCATTGTGCACCTTGTCATTTCACAAGCGTTCACAAGCGTCGAATGTCTTGGATCACTAGGAACTCTGGAATTACCATAGATTGTAAGCTTTTGAGGCAAACTAGGGCTCTTCTTTCAGCAGCATTGCATGGTTCTTCAACCACAGAACTCTGCACTTTATACAGTTCTCTTTCCTATAACTTGTCCAGAATGTTTCAGTATTATACAAGAAAGAAATGTATCCGCGACACTAGAACTTGTCTGAGATAGAGATATATATATGTATACACATACATACAGAGCGCTAATCGTTTTATCGCAGATGCTATGTTTAAGGCTCGCACTCAAAGCCGTCCGGTGGGGATTTTTCATAAAGCCGCTGCCGAAAATAATCACATTTAATGAGCAAAACAACCTTTTCAGATATCATTTAAACTTAAGGGGTACGGGTGCTTAAGGAACAATTCTGGGCACAAATACAAATTGGGGGTCCACGATCCGCGGCGTCTCTGTCTGTGTTTCCGTTCCGCGTTGCCCCATTCAGCGGTGTTGAGTTGTCCACGCAGTCTCCTTCCTTTTTTCGCCATCATCCTCCATCATACATGAACCATCTGGGTGTCCGGTGTCCATTCGTTTGCGTCTTCACGTTGTAAGATGTCACAATTTGTCACCGTCGTCGCTGTCACCGCGTCCCCTGTCTGCCGCTGTCACCGACGTCTTCCTCTGACACCTTCCTTCCTCTCTCCAGATGCATGAGTTTTTCAATGTGGGAAAGGGAATTTTCGATGACATTGCACGCAGGCTGCCCGTATACCCTCTGGATTTTACAGACGGTAAGTGTTTTTTTTTTTTTTGTTTTTTTTTTTATTTTGTTTTTTTGTTTACGCATTTTTTTTACACTTAGTTTTTTTACCTTTGTGAATGCTCAGTAACTTTGAGACACAGATTCTTCCCAAAAGAGTTGAATAAGCAGATTTTATTGCTCGTGCACACGAGGGAGTGTCATCAGCCAGACTACTCTCTCTCAATGAAAACAACACATGTCTTATATACCTTTACAAACAAGACAGCTACGTGCTAAGATCTGTCTACGTAGCAAGTGTCCTGAAATATACATACAGAAAGATACAGAAAACCATTCATCCTATTATGGTCAGTTTATGTCAAAGACCATGTTTGCAGCTGAGATGATCAATCACTTCTGACCCCCCTCATTGTGGTCCTTGAATAGACTTGGTCAGTTTCTTTTAACTTACTTGGAGCAAGAAATAGCCAACCACCTGTCCACTCTTAACCTTTCATTGCACATAGAGTTCACACAGAAAAGGACACTCAGGGTTAACATAAAAATATCTGCTGAGAAACTGAAGGCACATATTCAATATTCACAGTCCTCCCTTTTTATTCTTAACAGATCCTGTTAAGTAATCAATAATTTGTTTTTGGACGAGATGGAGCTTGTTGCATAGCGAACCATGCGTCCATTTATTCCTATTCATGTGGATTATCATACAATGTGTCATCCAGAGTTTCCAGGTCTTTAAAATCGGGGGAATTCTTCACCTTCCAACAAAGGCATTACGTGGCTAGTGCCAGTACACTTTACACTCAGCGACTTAATTAGTAGAAAGAAAACATACACACACATACAATAACAAACAAAGCCACAATCATACCAGTCACCAGCTTTGCTCCAAGTGAACCGAACCATCTTTCAAGGCCAAATGGATCCCATTCCTCATCACTTTATAAAACTAAACCCATTACCTAGTTCCCGTGAAACCCACGACCCGGCACAAGGACACCCAACACAGGGAGCGTCCGCAGCATGTGGAACAAACCCACACACCCAACATGACTGATCACACCCGAAGCTCCACAAAACATTCTGCCTATGTCAAAATACAAACCATCCCTCTCCCATGGTACTCTAACATCCACCCTTTGGTATCTGACAATAGAGTTGACCACTTCTTATTAGACTGATAAAAGGAATTCTACCAACATGCACAATCCCATAAACAATCTAACAAGACATGCAAAAAAAACATTTAGATCTTTCTTTCAGCTTTTCCAATATTTTGCTGCATGGTTTCACGAGTGGCCTCTTGGCCTTTCTCGGCTTTCCCACGTAGGTTAGTCAGCTAGGATTATTGTGCCTGTTGGAGGACTAACTTGTTGATTTCCTTGGAATTGGGAAAAGCTTTATATGGCTGCAATGAATACAAGAAGCAGCTCTGTTAGTTACAAGCAGACATGATATGGGCATTTCCAGCAAAGTTGAAGAACTTTCTTTCTTTTAAAAACTCTTGACCAATACGTATTCTCCTGGTTGGATTTGGTGAATTGGTTTGTCGTCCTGTGTCCGTGCGCACTGCTTGCACCTGTGATTTGAGAGACTTAAAGGACTTCATTAGAGTCTTACAATACACGCTAATTGTGCCATCTATCATTTTAGAGAATTAGCAGCTAGCATAGGACGTCCCATTATGAGCTTGTGAGGTGTAACCTTTATGGCTGCATGAACTGAGTTTCACATCGACATTAATGCTAAGGGTAAAGCTTCTGGCCAGAGCATATGGGTTTCTGCGCATATTTTGTTAATCTTATTTTTTAAGACTCCATTAGCTCTTTCTACTTTTAAGTTGGCATGGGTAGGCTTCTATCCAGCGGGAATATGTACACACTATAACAAGGGCATATTTGTAATGCAAAGATCTTGGCATTTCAATAGTCAATTTGCAAACTTCTAAAGGGTCCCATAGGACACGGAGTCTTCCCATGCCCTTATATTTGTACTCATTTACCCAAATAACTTGTTGACAAATAACACATTGTTCACAATATTCTTTAACAAGAGGCCGTACACCTGTGGCCCACCAATCAGCTAGTATAGCTTTAATCATTGCTTCACTAGACACATGACTCAGGCCATGCGCTAGTCTGATAATGTAGGGAGCCAAATCAGGAGGTAAAACTGGTAAAAGTTAAAAAAATTTGAAGGCCATGCCAAAAACCAAAAAAACTTTTTCTTCCACTCCTCCCTTTTGTTCCCAATATTGCTGAGTTTTCTCATCAATTTGGGAATAAAATTTCTTTAAAGCAATGGGAATTGTTGTGAGGTGGGGTCTGCATTAGCAGCTCCTTGAAAAAGTTCTGTGAAGGGCAAGCCTGCCGTTTCTTTAGCTGATTTATCAGCTAACTCATTGCCTTTCGATTCTGCATGAGTGCCTTTGGTATGAGCTGCAATTTTAATTACATCTATTGCACTAAGCATCATGAGAGCATCTAACAATGCTTTTACATGTGTATGGTTAAGAATAGGGGAACCTGTTGAAGTAAGGTAACCTCGCAATCGCCAGATGGCACCAAAATCATGCACAACTCCAAAGGCATATCTAGAATCGGTATATATGTTCACTTTCTTTCCTGTAGCTAATATACATGCTCTAGTGAGTGCCACCAACTCGGCCACCTGTGCTGAAAAATTAGCAAGTAAAGATCCTAACTCAATCACCTGAAAACAGTCAACAACAGCGTAGCCAGTCCTTCTTTTGTCCTTTTGGGTCAATGAAGGATGAGCCATCTACAAACAAAATTTATATCAGCATCTGTAAAAGATATCCACTGTCTACAGTATCCTGCCATTCCCAGAAAAGCACGTAACTGTTTCTTTGTACGGGGCACTGGACAATTGATAATAGGGGTCAATCTATCAGGATATATAGACCTATAACCATGGGAAATAAGCTGTCCTAAGTATTTAACTTCAGGGAGACACCACTGCAATTTCAGTTTGTTCACTTTAAGTCCTTTCCTAGCCAGCTCCTGCAACAGATGAAAGGAATCTGCAACACACACTTCTTCAGTAGGGGATGTGACAAGTAAATCATCCACATTATAAATGCAAATAGTTACTGACTGTCTTTATGCAAAGGTATGCTAAAGAAAGCAGAACTTAGATCAATTACAGTGAAATATTTGGCCTCTGAAGGTATAGAGGACAGGATAGCAGTAGGGTTAGGAACAACAGGAAAAATGGGCTGAACAACTGCATTTCTTAAATCATAGGGGTGTTTAACATCAATAGAAGGAGGAGGGGAAATTGGGTGCAGAGGAGGAGGGGAAGCAGTAGATTGGGATAAGGGTGATAGAGATGAAAAGGGTCTTGGGACAGAATGGGGAGGGGTGAGAACAGGTTCAGGAATGAGAACAGGAGCATCAGCTCCAGGGGCAACATGATTATAAGGGGGAGGATTAAATATCAAATCATCAATAGTCATATCATTGTTAGTAAGCAATGGAGGATATAACTTA
This sequence comes from Spea bombifrons, assembly GCF_027358695.1. Taxonomy (NCBI): domain Eukaryota; kingdom Metazoa; phylum Chordata; class Amphibia; order Anura; family Pelobatidae; genus Spea; species Spea bombifrons. The sequence continues at coordinate 5,803,646 of NC_071087.1, read as the reverse complement.
TCAACAAGTACAACATTCTGAGATTCTTTCTGCAGTTTTTTTTTTTTATCAGTTTCCTCCTTCCTAACAGGATAAAGGGAACTGGCGGCCGCCTGAGGGTGTTGGGAGTTTTCAAATGGAGCAGACTCATTATGCTTTCTCCAGATTTTGAAACCTTCCCTAAACCACATACAAAACACTCTCCATTCATTTTTGGAGACATGTGACATGTCTTTCTTTAAATTCATACAGAGTCCTTTTAAGGATTCCATATTTAAAGATCCCTGTGAGGACCAACAATAAAAATTATCCTCATCCGATTCTGAGGCCAATTTCCATTTATGCATATATTTCCCCATCTCTTTGCCATGCTTCTTAATCATGGTTTCTAGAGGGGACCCCGGGGTAACTCTGGAGAAAGGATTTCCCATCTTATTCTCCTCTACACAAAACACAAATCTACAATAGCGGGTTAGGCTATGTACTCTACAATAGCGGGTTAGGCTATGTACTCTACAATAGCGGGTTAGGCTATGTACTCTACAACAGCGGGTTAGGCTATGCACTTCTACAACAGCGGGTTAGGCTATGTACTTCTACAACAGCGGGTTAGGCTATGCACTTCTACAACAGCGGGTTAGGCTATGCACTTCTACAATAGCGGGTTAGGCTATGCACTTCTACAATAGCGGGTTAGGCTATGTACTCTACAATAGCGGGTTAGGCTATGTACTCTACAATAGCGGGTTAGGCTATGTACTCTACAATAGCGGGTTAGGCTATGTACTCAACTTAGTTGCAACTTCTGACAATACCATACAATACAATAACTTACTTCTTATAAACATACAAAATAGAATAACATGCATGCATCTTACTTACTCAACTCTTATGGATCCCGTCATTCAGATAGGTACCCAGTGGCCGACCCCCGTATCCTCTACCCAATACTTTACACTAAAGGCTTTCTTTTAAAAGAGGTGCCTCTTACCTTTTTTTAGATGAGCTCAATGTTGGGTAAAGGATCGTGAGTCTGCACCGTCTGGATCCTGAGTCCGAAATGTGGGATCCCGGACGAGCCCCCAACTGTGAATGCTCAGTAACTTTGAGACACAGATTCTTCCCAAAAGAGTTGAATAAGCAGATTTTATTGCTCGTGCACACGAGGGAGTGTCATCAGCCAGACTACTCTCCCTCAATGAAAACAACACATGTCTTATATACCTTTTACAAACAAGAGAGCTACGTGCTAAGATCTGTCTACGTAGCAAGTGTCCTGAAATATACATACAGAAAGATACAGAAAACCATTCATCCTATTATGGTCAGTTTATGTCAAAGACCATGTTTGCAGCTGAGATGATCAATCACTTCTGACCCCCCTCATTGTGGTCCTTGAATAGACTTGGTCAGTTTCTTTTAACTTACTTGGAGCAAGAAATAGCCAACCACCTGTCCACTCTTAACCTTTCATTGCACATAGAGTCACACAGAAAAGGACACTCAGGGTTAACATAAAAATATCTGCTGAGAAACTGAAGGCACATATTCAATATTCACACCTTTTTTAATTGTTTTTAAATGTTGTGTTAGATCACACGTCACTACTTGGGGTAGAGGACACACGAGGTAGGGATTTAGCCCCACCGGTGCTTAAAGGACCAGGACGTAGTATTACGTCCCACGGCTCCAACTGTCAGGATTTTGTGATGTAGTAATTAAGGCCCTTGGCCCTGCCCCAGGTTTACACATTGCTCGAATTGGCTAGTATGCCGGCAAATATGACTTTTTCATTGATCTAATTAAAAAAAAAATCATTGCCCGTAGCCATTAACGAAACGTAGGGGAGTATATTTTTAATGAAGCAGTTGAGGGTTAGAAGATATTCTCTCGTGCGTCATGAGGGGCCATAAGTTGGTCTCATATAATGCATTTATATATATTTCAATGTAAAGCTAATTTAAAGAATTTTCGGAAATCCTAAGACTTTGTTTCCATAATTAAGATTAAAAGCTTTTGGAGGAGAGGAGCGCCGTCCATGCCTTGTAACGAGTTAGAGGATTATTCTTTAAAGAAGCCCTTTATAACACCGCGCAGGAGACGCCGAGAGAGCGGGTACTTTAGTGCGGGTTTCTTAACGCTAATGGTGTGTGACCCATTTCTACACCATCTTCCAAGCAGCTCTCGAGTCTTAGAGAAAGTGTTATTTTCTATGATGATAAATGCAAAAAAAAAAAAAAAAAAAAAATAATAATAATAATTCATCCAGAGGCAGAGAAAAGCTGAGAATGCAGCTAATAGAACACTTAGAGAACACGGCACATAGTGAATTCATGGCTAAGGGTGTCACGTAACCCCCGGTCTCTGATAACCCTGCCAGATACATTCAAACTTTTTTAATTTTATTTTTATTTAATTTTTTTTGCAGACTTATTTAATTTAAAATTTCAGAAAAGTCTAATTTAACTAATAAAACAATTTTAGTATTACTTATTGAATTTATAGAGAGCCCCCGTATTAACGTTTTGGTTGAATTTATAGTGTCCATATTAATATTATTTATTGAATTTATAGTGCCCATCATAATAATATTAATAATAATGTTTAGCGATTTAAGAAAGTGGCGTCCTATTAATATTACTGACTTTAGACTGATTTTATCGAGCGCCGTCCTATTAATATTACTGATTTTATCGAGCGCCGTCCTATTAATATTACTGATTTTATCGAGTGCCGTCCTATTAATATTACTGATTTTATTGAGTGCCGTCCTAATATTACTGATTTTATCGAGTGCCGTCCTATTAATATTACTGATTTTATCGAGTGCCGTCCTATTAATATTATTGATTTTATCGAGTGACGTCCTATTAATATTACTGATTTTATCGAGTGCCGTCCTATTAATATTATTGATTTTATTGAGTGCCGTCCTATTAATATTATTGATTTTATCGAGTACCGTCCTATTAATATTATTGATTTTATTGAGTGCCGTCCTATTAATATTAGTGATTTTATTGAGTGCCGTCCTATTAATATAACTGATTTTATCGAGTGCCGTCCTATTAAAATTATTGATTTTATTGAGTGCCGTCCTATTAATATTACTGATTTTATCGAGTGCCGTCCTAGTCCTCATGTCTTGTCACAGCTGGTGGAGGTCGGTTATATGCGTATTTTTGTCTCGTTACAGTGGTCAGGGTTACTAAAACACTCTGTTCCCCACCCCCGCAGGTATAATCGGGAATAACAAGGCCATAGGAAAGTACATAACTACTATGATTTTCTTGTACTTTGCGTGCCTCCTGCCCTCCATAGCCTTTGGCTCTTTGAACGATGAAAGCACTGGAGGGGTGATTGGTAAGATTTTCTTTGAAGATCATTTGTTTTGCAACTATCAACTTGGAACAGAGTAAACAGGTGGGTAGCAGTGGCGGTTTTGAGCAGCAACGCTATTTATTTACCCTCTGGCGGGATACGTGGCCAAGAGGAAAAAAAAAATAATAATTAAGCATTGATAGAGCCATAGAGATAAATCCTGTGGGTGCTGATGGGACAGGAACCCCTCACTTGGCAGTTCCTGCACATCCTATGCAGCCTTCTAAAGGGTTAAAACTGTTTTTTTTGTTTTGTTTTTTACCTAAACTATAGGATTCTCCTTCGTGAAAGATCGTTTTTTGTTGTTATAGTCACACGCAGCTTCCCTACGGATCCATAGATTTTATCCGTAGATAAAATGATCTTCTGGGGGAATGAGTTTTCTGTTGCGCACACTTTCTTGAGCACTGTCTGAGCAGGAAGTTCCTGTAAAATGTATACAAATCTGTCTTATACCTTAAAAAAAAACCTCTTTCATGTAGGAGAAACCTGTATTTAAGTTGATGGGGGGTTTGGATAGGAAGTTTGCCCTCATGTTGGATATCCAAACGTAATTTTTTTTTCTTGGCCTCGTATCTCTGAGTTCTCGAGTAAGTGTCGCTGCTGCTTCATCCCCCAAAAACCAGCCCCTCCAGCTCTTAGGGAATCTCTCCCGGTAGCTGAAGGGGTTCACTTGCTGAGAGTTATTTGGGGAGAGGGTATTGTTTGCAGCACGAGGGCCGTAGATGGTCTTCCCAAGAGGAACGTCTGCTTCCTGACCCCTACCCGATACATTTGCACCCCATGTCTTGAAGGAACCCGGTTCCTCCATTAATAGGATACTGAATAGTTATTGATCAAGCTTTGTCTGTTACTTTATTTTCTATTCGGGAGGAGGTTTTCCCCGTGTTGTTGACCTGCCCCTGTAAAGTGCTGTCCCCTGCAGTATGCCTGATGTAAAGCAGGGAGGGCTTCCCTTCTGTAATAACTGCGTTACTGTACGTTTAATATATGATATGTGTGTATAGGCATCACTGGAGACCTGGCGTGGTGTATGACTGTAAACATGTACATGCGCACACCGCGTCCCGGAAGCGCCGACGCTAAATGCCCTTTTCTGCTCTCGTTCCAGACGTGCAGAAGACGATTGTCGGTCAGTGTATCGGTGGAGTCATCTACGCTCTGTTTTCTGGGCAGCCTTTGGTTGTTCTGTTAACTACTGCGCCGCTGGCTTTATATATAAATGGTGAGTTCAACCCTGGCTTTTTTTTCTTATATATACGTTTTTGTGTTGTGTATTTTTTTTTTTTTTTTTTTTTTATTTTTACTTTTACTGAGGGGATTGTGGAACAGAACAGCCAACCAGCAGAAGTGGCAGAGGGTAATACAGTGAGGGTATTAAACATGCATGGGATAGGCTTATGGCTCCTGAAGCGCTGAGCGTCTGCCTTCATAGAGATCTAATCCGCTCGCTCGTCGGGTAATTGCGCTCTGATGTCGCTGCCGGTACGCAGCCCGATGTCTGACCCCCCCGGTGTTTTTCTGCCCTCAGTGATCCGAGGAATCTGCGATGACTACAATCTGGATTTTAAGGCGTTTTACGCCTGGACCGGCCTCTGGAATAGCTGCTTCCTCTTCCTCTATTCTCTGTTTAATTGCAGCCTGCTGATGAAGCTTTTCAAGAGGTATTTCCACCCCGTTTTTATATTGATTGGGTACAGGTGGGAAGATTATGTCAAACGAGGGGAAATGTTAGGAGAGGCCAGAATCTAGAGAGTCAAAGTCTTAGGATGTAAGGAAGTGTTACTTTACTGAGAAAGCAGTAGATAAGTGGAACAGCCTCCCAGCAGAAGTGGTAGAGGGTAATACAGCGAGGGTATTAAACATGCATGGGATAGACATACGGCTCCTGAATCTAAGACGAGACCAACGACTGATTAAGGTCTTTACAGAGTAGGCAGACTAGGCGAGGGCTGAATGGGGCCGATCTGCTGGCAGAGTCTGTCAAGAGCTGAAGCATCTTATGGTTTTATCTCAGCGAATCTTGGGGTTAATAACAAGATCCTGATCTAGAACGTGGAACCCAAACATCCAGAACAGCGGAGAACAGCATTTCCTCGGGCTGTTTCACTCTGTGTCGTGTTTCTTCGCAGGTCCACGGAGGAGATTATTGCGCTTTTCATTTCCATAACGTTCGTGCTGGACGCACTCAAAGGGATTATTAAAAGTAAGTAATGGACCGGCGGCTTGTGAAGCGCCGTCGGCTGGCGGGCGCGGATAATCTCCTCTATAGTGATCGGAAAGGAGGATAAATATCCAAAGCGCGGCTTTATTTCCGAGACGTTTCCCCGGAGGTCACCCCGCGTTTATAGAATCGAAAAAAGCACTCAGAAAATCATTAGTGAGATTTGTTTAAATGCAGGCAGTAAATATACGGGGTTTGCCTGGGGGGGGGTCCTTATTAATACACCCAGCTATTTAAAGGAGAAATCCCCTGGGAACCCCCCCCGCGCATTGTATACGGTATTATCCCCCCCCCGCGCATTGTATACGGTATTATCCTCCCCCGCGCATTGTATACAGTATTACCCCCCCGCGCATTGTATACGGTATTATCCCCCCCCGCGCATTATATACGGTATTATCCCCCCGCGCATTTTATACGGTATTACCCCCCCCGCGCATTTTATACGGTATTATCCCCCCCCTGCGCATTATATACGGTATTATCCCCCCTTGTGCATTATATACGGTATTATCCCCCCCGCGCATTATATACGGTATTATCCCCCCCGCGCATTGTATACGGTATTATCCCCCCGCCACGCATTGTATACGGTATTATCCCCCCCGCGCATTGTATACGGTATTATCCTCCCCTGCGCATTGTATACGGTATTATTCCCCCCCCCCGCGCATTGTATACGGTATTATCCCCCCCCGCATTGTATACGGTATTATCCCCCCCCATGCATTGTATACAGTATTATCCCCACCCTGCGCATTGTATACGGTATTATCCCCCCCCGCACATTGTATACGGTATTATTCCCCCCCCCACGCATTGTATACAGTATTATCCCCCCCCGCGCATTGTATACGGTATTAACCCCTGCGCATTGTATACGGTATTACCCCCCCATGAATTGTATACGGTATTATCCCCCCCCACCCATTGTATACGGTATTAACCCCCCCCCACCCATTGTATACGGTATTAACCCCCCGCGCATTGTATGCGGTAATGTAGGTCGATGTGAAAATAAAAAATAAAAAAACCCAACCAAAAAAACGCCGTTGCTGTCAGTCATGTGATATTTTGGGTGACTTTCTGTGCTACAACACGACACTGAGCTGACGCTTTATGGTGATGCTAATGAAGTCCGTTCATCAGAGAGTCCATCTGGGTGATTTAGACTGAGCCATTCTATTGTTCCCCACAGGCAGTATGATAAGGATTCGGGGGGTTTAGTAGATCGGGGATCAGATAACAGAGCGAGGATCATACAAACGGCTGATATGCAGCTGCCTGAAAACTTTATATTATGGGGCAAAAACTAGAACTCCAAAAAATAAAATGGTATCATCGTATCTTTAATCTGACACCGGCGGGACTTCCAACCAGCGGCCGTTGCATCGATTCTGATCTCGTTCCAAAAACATTGGATGAAAAACCGATGAAATGCTCTGAATCTCTGCTTGGCGCATGTTATTTAAAGTGTCCGGTTTATCGGGAACCCCGGAGGCTGTCATTCAACCAGAGGAACTGAATATACGAATTTTTTTCTTTCCATGACTCGTTTCCCTGCTTCTTACGGACTTCTTTCCCAAACTTTAAATTGCCCGTCCAAAAAAACATTCAATGGAACTGATGTTTTTTTTTTCTAATCTAAGGTCAGATATCTGTGTTCTGCCATTGCTTCCACTCAGTTTTATTAATAAATGTGTGAGTGAGGCTTCCGCGAGTGCCTGGATGGCCGTGACGGATGTTGTAGCGCAGGAAGCGGTGTTGAAGCGGCTGGAGTCCCTGGGCACACGAGGTCGGTCGCTTTACAGAAAGCCACCTGGTCAAACCAACCGGCCTCTTCTGCCTCTGCTTCCTCATCCATCAGTGCGGCTCCACCGACCCCCCCCGATCCCAAGAAGATCCAGCGGTGTTTGCTGACCAACAAATCCGCAAAATATTAAAGGAAACAATATTTTTATATATTTTTTATTTTTATATGTATATATTATTTTTGTTTATTTTTATTTTTTTACTATTTTTTTCCCCCCCGTAAGAAAATAGCATGTCTATCTGACGTTGCAGGCTAATTTCTATTGTTGCATTTAATGACTCAGCAGGCCTTCTTAAGGAACCTTAAGGCCTCTGGATAGCCTAAAACTCAATTTAATTTTTTTTTTTTTTTTTATTAAAAAAAAAAAGCTTTTTTTCTCCTTTAAATTCTTTAGAAAGAGGTTTTTTTTTTTTTTTTTGTTTTTTTTTGTTTTTTTGTTTTTTTTTTTAAGGCGGTAGGTTTTGAATATTTTAGTAGAAGACCGAGAGTGGGGATGAAGACCTTAAATGATTGCATAATAATGTGCCAATAATGCGATATGAGTTTGAAAATCAGTGG